>NW_010137624.1:47615-58342 GCF_000699245.1 Pterocles gutturalis
TCCCTGGACTAGGATTATCTTTACGTAGTGGTTAATGCTGCTTTCACTGTATTGCTTTTGGTTTTCCTAATGATGGGAACAGTTTATCAGGCTTAAGTACAAGTCCACAATTTATTTACTGGAGTGACTTCAGCATAGCTTAGGGACAGCTGAACTGGGGTTGAATTAGCTAGGGGAGTGTCATACTACAGCTTAGCAGCACGGACACCCCAGGAAAATGGCACAAGGCTTGGCTGAGGCAATCCAAGCCTTCTAAATACTAGTAAAAGCCTCAGCCAGCAAACAGGAGAGCCCTGCTGTGTACCCAGGAGAGCTGCAGGTAGCCCACCCCAGGGGCTCCAAATGGGATAGGACTTCTGTACCCAAGCCAAGAGACCCAGAAAAAGCTTTCTCAGTCCCATACCCCCCCAACTGCCAGCCAGATGTGCCTATAAACCATCAAGTTCTCCTGGCCAAAAGCTTTCCTCTTCGTTCTGCTCACTGAATCCCCCCAGTGCCTCGCACAATAAACAGGACGCGGTTTCTAGCAACTTTATCCAAGCCTTCCTCCACTGCTGACCTAGCAATAGTGCGTATTTCTCCCAGCCCCATTGAATACTTTCCAATTTCCATTTAGGGCCATTTGGCTCATTCAGCATAGACAGCATTTGTGATATTTGGCAAATTACTCTTTTTTTCCTCATGCTTCCTATCTAAACCAATATCTTTCTTCAGGGAAAGACTAATGGTTCAGTGTTGCAGGAAAGAAAAAAAAAAAAAAACAAAACCCTATCATTGCCAGCTCCAAGTAGTAATCCATTTGTACCCTGAAACATGAGAGCTAGTATTTAATGTGAGTTTAACTTGAAAATATTATCCCACTTACTATCAACGTGCCTGTTTTGTATGGCACAAAGTGTGCAGGCAGCACGTCATTCTGAATACGGCTAGAATGATACTGGCCTCAGCACCCCATGGCAATCCTTCCCTGGCATTAATCACAGCCCTTGAGAAAGTATTTCCTTTTATCTGATTTAAATTTGTTTCCCTTAAATGTCATGGAACCTTGCCCCAGCACCTGTAATACAGCACAGGGGAAGAGGATTGTCCAAATGGCCTTGTGCATTAATTAACTGCAGCATCTTCATCTCCCCTTGCACAGAAGCCCCTCTTCCTCTCTAATCATCGCCAGACCTTCTCTGTGGTTCACTCTGTCCTTTTTGAAGTGGGGCAGCTGAAACATTCAAAGTGAAGATTAGTACTGTGATGAATCTTTGATTTCTGTTCACTAGGAACCTGAATCTCCCTGTTTGACATTTCTATTCTGCCAGTGTTCCAAAATGAATATAAATAATGCAAAATTTGCAATAATGTGATTTCTTCATTCAATTTACTCAAATTTCCGCCCCAATTAGACATCCACATTTTGGAAATTAGAAATTATTGCACGAGTGTGATTGATACAAATCCTTGCACAGAAATAACAGCAGTCAGAGAGGAGGAGAGGGCAGTTTGGCTGGCACACCGGTTCTGCCTGGCTGTGGCTGGTACCAAATACTCCCAATACATAAGAGAATCCATACCAGAGAGCTGCCGACATCATTCCAACAAGCACAGATTTTTAACGCTGATCAGTAACTTACATCCCCAGTTCAGATTGATAGCATCAATCCCTCCCCATGCCAACAGTCACAACCACCTTTGTCTTTGGTGTCCTGCTCACATGAAGGGCCATCAGCAGCCCTCTCCCTGCCCCGTGCTGTTCTCCCCGACACAGGAATAGCATAGCCTCAGACCATCTTTAGAACAGAAAAATTCATCTGCCCACCGCACAGAGAGCCCTGAGGTTCCCCCAAACACCACTGAGCTGTGGTTGCCCGAGAGGCTGCATGATGATTTGATCAGTGGAGTTGGGGCTCTGAGAGGAGGGGTGCTGGGCTAATTGGGGCAGTTAGAGCAGAGATGGCAGCGTCAGGGCTGCCCAGCAGCCAGCAGGATGTTGGCAGCCGTCAGACTCCATCTACCCACTGACAGTATTTAATCTGCGAGAAAAGAGATCCAAAGAGGGTGCCTGTCATCAGCACTGCCTGGGACCCAGAGGAAGCCTTTAAGCAGCTTAAGACACCAAGAAGGACCATCTGGGGCCAGGAGAGGAACATCAAGGGTTTTTCTTCCCTCTACACTTGCACTGCCTCTTGTCCAGCTCCTTCTCTCCCCGCTGCCTGTCCATAACACATCCTGGGAAACAGGACAAGGCACGTTCCCAGGGCAGCCTCACCAGGCTCACAGAGGCATTTGGGATGAATCCTATGGAAAGGGCAGACTTTATGGGAGGGCGCGTTGGTAGGAGGGTTGAGCACTACCCAAGGGAAGGCAGAGGTGACACCGTTGTGGCGTTAAATAGCAGTCTGTGGTCAGAGGAAGGACATTAATTCCTGGGACAGCACATGGGTGTACATATCCAAGAGGGAAGGTGTTTTATCAGTCATGTCGACACCTG
Organism: Pterocles gutturalis; assembly: GCF_000699245.1. Classification (NCBI taxonomy): domain Eukaryota; kingdom Metazoa; phylum Chordata; class Aves; order Pterocliformes; family Pteroclidae; genus Pterocles; species Pterocles gutturalis. The sequence continues at coordinate 50,095 of NW_010137624.1, forward strand.
CTGGCATTGTAATCCCTGGTGTAGGCAGGGCTGCCTACAGGTTCCTGCACATACATATGGGGCAAGACTAATTCCTGCACAATCCTGGCTTTAAAGCACTGCCCTCTCCTTCGTTTCACATCATTTTCACATGGCCCAGAGCTGCCTCGTTGACATTACAGCCCAGGAGCTTGGCAAGTTCGCAGAACGACTCTACCAAAACCATTTACAAGTCACAGGTCTGTGAACAGGCAGCTGAAAGCAATAAACAGGTTTTTAATGTTCGGGGTTTGTTTTGCTTCTTAAGCTCCCACATCGAAATAAAACCTCTCTGGAGTGATTTGCAGAGCCAGGAGAAGTACAGGCTTTGTCCAGCGCCAAGCTGCGGAGCAGAGGGAGCCCTGACAAGAGCTATATACCTCAGAAACATGGCTGATCATGGATGTTCTAACATTCCCATAACTATAGCACCACAAATGGCCCGGCTAAGTATTCCTGTTAACGAGACACACTTCAGGCAAGCAATTGCCATACTTCTTGTTATAATAATGTACTCAAGAGATGTGAGGATTTCATTTCTGCCTCTCCACAAGCCAGCCAGGATCTTAATTTTTTTTTTTTTTAAGGAATGATCCATTGTACTAGTAAAAAGTTTAAGTGTTGGGTTTTTTTTCAGTTTAAATTTTATTAAAACATACACATGCTTCTTGATTCTCCAGGCTTGGTATGCCAAGACACCTCTGGGCAGAGCGCGAAGCAGAGCCCTGGCAGGGAGTACGAAGGCAGGAAAAGGAAAAAACAAAAGAAAATAAAGGAAAAACTAACTTCCTCAAGAATTTTGCATCTGGAAACATCAGTCACAGCTCTACTTCGCTGAAAAGGAGGAGACATTAGGAAGGCACACACATCAGAATAATACACCCCTTTCTGAATGAATTTTTAAAAGTTTAAAAAAAGTCAGATGCGACATCAGTGTGACATGTAGTTCTCGGAGGAGGAAGAGTTAATGACCACTGACTTGCTCAAGTGTTATTTATTCTGCAAGGTTTTAGGGGGCAGAGAGGTTCATTACTCAGAACTGTAACATGCCATCAACTTTTAGGCTATACTCATTTATTTTCAGCAAGTAACTCTCCTTAAAAATTGATGTCACATTAATGTCTTTCATTACTTTAATATCCTATATGCTTTTAAAACTAACTGCTTTCTATATCTGTAAGTCTAATGTGTTACAGTTCTCAATAAAACTATTACAGCCATAAAGACTGCTTTTTAATTGGGATGGATTAGAAGACACTTAATGTGATCTACCCCAAGCTGACTATTTACAGAGCTGCATGAGGACCAGCACTGCGTCACCTTCTCAAACACAACGCACCAGGTAGGCTATGATAGCGTTTGGTAGCATTTCAGGTGATAGGCAGTCTCGTTTGCTCACGAATCAGCAGTTTGGGGCACAAGGTATTTATAAACAGTGGTTAGAATACCCCAAAGCTCTGGGACACCCTGTGTGACACTGACAGAGCCAGCACCACCTTTATGTCCAGGACAGGACCTCATTGACGGCGGCAAGAGCCACAAATCCCCACTGTCACCCCTGTCCACAGCACACCTATAGTGACTTGAGGACACGTAACTTGCAATACCCATTAAAGTAGAAACACAAGGCACACGTCCCTGGGGAGCTGCAGGACCTCTCTGTCCAGGCAGGCTGGGGGGTACCAGGAGGGCTGCAGTGCTGTGTGGGGCTGCTTGGGGTCCCTCCAGCACAGACCTGCCTTTGGGGACAGGCAGAGGCTGGGGCCAGCCCATCACACCTGCATCGCACATCCTCTGCCGGGTACAATCCGGAGCACAGCACTGGTCACTGCTTGCTAAGATCTTATCGACACATCTTTTACATAAAATGGAATGATCCTATTTTAAACACTTCTGCATCCCATCCCAAGCCCTTACTCGCCCAGGCTTCTCCTACTAGAACAGAGTTAGTTCATCAAAAATACCATGGCAGGTGACTCGTAGAACAAATGCTCTTACCCAGACAGTCAGTACACAGCATGTTTGAGGACAGATACTCTGCAGAAAGACCAAAGCTCCCCCAAAAACCTGCTTTGAGAAGCTGCTCTAACAAAGCTTGCTGGGAAGGGGATGGTATTGACCCTCTCCTGGAAAAAGATGCCCCTGGAAACAGCAAAGCCTGGAAAAAAAAAAAAAAAACAAACAAAAAAAAAAAACCAGAAAGATGCCTACAGGCAACCACCCGCACAGAATATGATTCAAATAATCCTGTCATTGGGCACAGCAGCAGGAACAGGATGGCTCTGGTTAATAAAGTGAATTTTCCTCCCAAGGGAAGCAAAGGCAGCCATGCCATCACAGCACATAGGACAGAGCCGCCCCGACTCAGGCTTTTTGGGGTCCTCTTTGGACCAGGGCTCCCTTGGACTTCAGCCTTCCAACCTCGAGGATGCATCGCCAGCCCTGCCAAGGGGATCCAAACGACAGGAGACGAAACACTCGCTGGATCGCTTCTGTGCAACACCTCCAGACAGTTCTGGCATCCACAAGTTCTTCCCCCCGACATCCATCCCAGCAGTGATCTGGCTGCTGGAGCCTCGGCGTGACCCGCACCAGGGAGCCCAGAGCAGGAGCTGCCAGCCCCCGGGTTTAATCGCTTGCAACAGAGCAGCTACAAACTTTGGCTCCCCTTTCTTTATTCTTTCTTTGCACGCAGTGCTGGTTTCACAGACTCGGCAGCACCTCCCCATTAAACAAGGTACTCCTCAGCTTCATCCTGAGTGAGGAGAGCCAGACTCCCCAAGGTTTGTGTTAACAACCTCATCTCTGCTCTCATCTGCAAGAAAACTAATTTGGATAATTCTGTCCTCAATCTTGCCGACAGTGGAATACACCTCTCCACAACAGGTTTGACAGCAGAACATGATGTGATGAAAAGACCATATTTAGGGTGGATGTAAGCAAGCCCATTAACTAATATTTCAGCAGGTTCAATGCAATCTCAATAGCGGAGTAATGCGCTGACTGGCAACATCCATCTCTGACCCCGCACAGAAAGGATGCTCGAACCCCTCCCCTTCCCCATGGGCTTGGCAGAGCAGAAGCCTGGGGTTTTATCCAGTTTATGGGGGGGCACCGGGGCAATTTAACCTCGAGGTGTAGCTTGCAATGGTGGCTGCTTTCGGTGTAAACTGCATTTTTTTTCCCCCCACAGGGATCTGAAAGCTGCAGCTGGTGTATCTACAAACAGTGATGGAACATGGCGAGAGATGCTCTGCCAGGGCAGATAGGGCGGGGGGGGGGAAGGATTGTGGCTTTGCTAAGCCCAGCTGCAGGGCGCTTGCACTTGCTTTCCAGCCTGGCACAGCAATCTCAAAATCTGATGAGAGGGGAAAAAATCCCCTTTGCTACACCCCATCTCACTTCGTTTCCAGCAAGAAGGGAGTTTTGGGAGACAGTGGAGAGGGGCACCAGGCTGCTTCCCCTCCTGGTGCGGTGGTGGGAGGTAGCTCAACAGCACCAGCAAAGTTGAGGAAAGAAGCTGTCGTGCTCATTTTTATATGTAAGTGATCTGGAGAATTATCGGCTAAATTATTTAAATGTCCCATTACTATTAAATTACTGGGCATTCATTGTAAGAACAGTCATAATACAGCAACTAATTTGGTATTAATGTGAATGTCAGCGTTTCATTGCAGTTATTTTGTACTTCATCATAAGATAATTTACCAATAAATTAATTGGCTTAATTGCTTCCTGAGAACTACATGTGACACCACATTTTAAAAGCGTTCCTGCTCACTCCCCATCCTCCTGCTTTAACCACACCAAGGGAGAACCCTCCTTTGACACACTTGGGAAGGACACGCAGAGAAAGAGGCAATGAAGTCTTGGCACATCCCTGCCCTGGGGATTTTAACGTGGTTTAAAAATAGCCCCCGAGGAGCAGGAGCCCAGATTTGGATGCCAGCACCTGCAGCTCCTGCAGATGGGCTGGGGGGAGGGGCTGTGCAGCGTCCTGGGGGTGGGCAAGGAGCACATCCCCAGCACCCAGCCTCCATCCAAGACAGGGGAAGCATCGGGGGGTCGTTCTTGCCCACCTCCCTGTTGTGCAAATTCCCCACATCACCTTCCCCTCCCCAAAATCCCAATAACCCGCAACCCCCATCAGCCAAACCAGCTGGAGCAGGGACCAGGCTGCAGCTGACAGACCAGCTCCAGTTGGAAATAAGTTGCTACCAGTTTGCCACAAGGCTCTCCACCAAAAAGTAGTGCTGTAACCAAGGGTTCAGGTGTGCAGCAGATACCCTATCGATCCTAAAACCCTGTCAATGAGCCCAGGAAACACGAGCAACTACCAAAGCGCTTGGAACAGGATGAGTAAGAAGCCAAAGCCAAATCCAAGTGGAGCCTTAAATCATGAAGCATCACCTCCACACACCACGGTACAGCACCCACCAGCTGCCCGGGAACAGCCCCCAGGCACCGTCCCCATCGGCACCCCTGCAGGAGATGCACCCGAGCCCAGCAGCGAGCTCTGGGGATGCAGCCCCATCCCAGCAGCCGGGGAGGAGGGAGGAGGACGGCCCTTGCTGGGTAAAAAGCAGCAGCAGCCAGCCCCAAGTCACGCTTTTGCCATGTGCCCTGGGTATTATTAGGTCCCTGGCTCATGCCAAGCACTGGGGCTCTGCCGCTGTGGCCGGAGCCCTTTAATCAGACTCGTCTCCCATCCCTGCCAGCTCTGCGTGAGCTATTTTGCCTCGCTAGCCTGTACAGGCTTATTTAGAGATGGGGTTATTGGGAGTGCTGCTGTCTTCCCAAAAGCCAGCTCCTCCAGCACCAGGTTTTGTTTTTTTGCTTTTTTGTTGTTTCCCTCCACCCCCCCCCCAGACCTCTCTGGCAGCCACAGCAAGTCTCCGAGAGTTCCCACCCCTTTATTCCCCAGGAGTTTAGGAACAGTTTATCTCTGTTTTCTTCTCCAGGAGATGGAAAAAAAGCTCCACCGGGAGCCCAGTGGCTAAGGACAGCTATTTTCTCCAGTCTCTCGGTTTAAATGTTTTTTAATAAATCAACAGGGCTCTGGGAACAGATTGCACCGGACTCAGGGCTTTGGCATGTGCTCCTCCACCCTCAGGGAGAGATCAGCCCAACGGCAAAATGCTGCTAAATCTTTATTTATGATGATTTGCCCTGATCCTGGGCAGTCTCCACCACACCAGGCTGGCAAACACTCCGGTTACAGGTGGGAGCAGCCCAGGGGAATCCAGCTCCTTCCAGCACACCCTGGCCAGGGAGGACTCCCACCCACACAGCACCTGTTGTAGCCCATCAGGGGAGAAAAATAAAAAACCACCAACACAAACCAAAAGAAAACCCAAAAAAAACACAAAGCAAAAAATAATCTGAAAAAAACCCCATTTCTCAGCAAAACACCCCAAATCCGATAATACAAAGTGAAGCTGACTGTTCTATTAACTCCCATACTGCATCAGCAATTTTCTAAAAGTGTGGAAACGTTATAATTGACTTTTCTGCTAGTAGCAAAATGTCATTTTTTCTTAATACTAATACTTCCTAAGTCAGTAACGCATTTCAAAAGCCTCCAATGCCACTACCGCAACAGGACTTACAAATTAGCACATTTTTAGCTTTTCATTAAACACAATACGCCAAAAAAAAAAAAAAAAGGCTCATCATATTAGGGTTTCTCTCCTCATTATTGAAAGTACTGTGACTTTGGAACTTCGCGCAGCAAATTATAATGCACTCAGCCTGGGTCCATTGTCAATCAAGGCTTCAAAAAGGTGTCACATCGCCAGGCCCTCTTGAAGCACTGGAAATATCGGAGTCTATTTGAAAACGCCTTACGCGGTCTCTCCCTAGCCTTGCAAATCATCGCAGCACCGGGTAGAGCTCCCTTTTATTTTTCGCCTCGTGGCATCAAGCCATTTTCTATTCCAACCAGAAAAAAGAGGATTATTTCTTGCTGAGATTTCAAAACCCCTCCCACCTCAGACACCAAGCTGCATAAGATCCCCCAAATCATTTGGGGCTCTCGGTCAGCTTTGCTGTTGTCTCCAGAGGAGGGGGGGCGGTTCTCCTGCTGGACGCCCCCCAGCTGTCTACCATGGGCTATCCCCGGCCAAGGATGCTAAAATATGCCATCAAAAGCCTGGTGCCTCTGTGGCCAGTTCCCGAGCTCAACACCACCAATGTTGCATGTTTTCTTGTAGGTGGGATGCTCCTCTCCTTAAAAACATTTGTGCTTTAAGTTGCTCAAACTGACAAAAAAGGCACCAACAACGAGACAACCAGGCGCACCCAGCAGCAAAAAGGGGAAGGGAAACAATTTGTGCTTCTCAGGAGGGCAGCTGCCAGCCGGCAGCAAGGTAAAATCCATTTCCCAGCCTCCTCTTCCAGCTCCCTTCTGCCCTGCCTCAGTTTCCTCAACAGGGACAAGGCACCCCCAGCAAGGCAAGGATTAATGCAATAACAGGGATGGGTGAAAGACATCTCCCACCACAGGCAACTGCAACACCAAAGCCCAAAATAAGCACCAGGGAGCTGCTCAGAGGAGGACCCGCAGCCCAGCATCACCAGAAAACCAAACACAAGGAACCCACATTCTGTCCCTCGGAGGACCACAGCTTCTGCACCACTATCATTGCTGTAGGGCCATAGAAAAGAACTCCAATGGCTGCTTTGTCCACCATCACCTCAGAAACCAACCCAAACCCCCCAGCCAAGAGACAAACCCTGAGGAACCCAAGGGGTAGGGCTTCTATCTGTCCCTATAATCACCTGCAAATGGGAAACCCAGCCCACCTGCAGCCCCCCAGCAGCAGGAGCACCTCAGCTGCTGCAAATGGGTCGTTAGCAAGGACAATGGGGCAAGTGGGGCAGAAGCCCAGGCTCCCCAGCTGGTTCTCCTCCAGTTTTGTCTATCAGGTGTCCAGGGAGAGGTCCCAGCCTCCATCCACATCAGGCTGTCACAGCATCTCACCTGGGTCCAGCACCAGCTGAAACCTTTTCTAGAGGTTTCCTTCCAAAAGCACGGTTTGAGAACATAAACCATTTTGATGATGGCAGTGAGCAGGCAAGTCCTGAGCACATGAGGGTCTCCCCAAGGTCCCTGCTGCCCCGTTGACCCACTGGGGAAGAAGCAGGCAAGGTCCTGTGACAAACAGCCACGCATGGGGCAGGGAGGGGTACGGGACCCCTCTCTTCCCCATGCTGTGGGTGCCCATCCCTCACCAACAAGCCCCTGCCCCAGAGCCACAGCACATGCCGGTGGGAGAAGTCTTGGAGCAGTTGGGGCTTTTCCCACTTCTCCCAGATGAAAGCAGCTCAGGTCTAGGATCAGACCGGGCTGCTTCAGCCCCCTCCAGCAGCATTTTTATCCACATTTCAGGGCAATCAGCTCTGAAAGAAAAGGAGCAAAGGTTTCCCAGCCCAGTTATTTGTCCCAGCTCCTGGCAAACCGAGTCACAGGAGGAGAAGCTACCAAACCTGCACACCCAGGGGCTCCTTACTGGAGCACTTCTGCTTTCTAAGTAAAAATAACTCAAAACTCCAGGAAGGGGGGGGGAAGCTGGAGAGGAAAAGGAATGGGCTGAAACAAGAGGAAAAAACACCAAAAAAGTCTATTTGGAGAGCAAGGAAAATCGAGGCATCCACTGTTAAGAGCAGAGCCAGTGTGATGGGCCAAGCCCCACCAAAAGCCTGATGAAAGGTTAAAGGTTGGGAGCAATCCTGGCGTCTCCTTGGGAGCTGTGAATAGGCTGGAGGATCAGCGGGAGAGGATTGCAATCATGCAAATGAGCCCCTTAGCCAGCAAAGCCAACAGCCCTGCTATTGCACAAAGTTGGGGTGGGTTACACCCATCATTGCCCTAATTAACGGTGCACTCGGACGGCTCCATCCCCAGTGTCACAGCTCAGACAGCTCCCAAAAAGCCCCCTTCGGCAGGGGGTGGTGGGCAGGGAAAAATGCCAAAATGCATCAGGCCAGCCTGAAATCTGGGGTCTCCGGGATGGCTTTGCAAAGCCCAATGGCAGCCTGCACTGGTGGTCCCCATCCCACCACCCAGGGTACACGCAGAGGGCAGCAACCCCTCCTCTCTCATCAGGGTGACCAACGAGAGTCACCGTGGTGTACCCAAAAACCTGTCCCATCTTTATATCACCTTCTCCAGGCTGCCCAGGAGATGCCTCCGTCCCTGAGCCCCCCAAGCAGGGTCCTGCCCTGAGCC
>NW_010137625.1:0-11102 GCF_000699245.1 Pterocles gutturalis
TTATTATTATTATTATTATTAATAATAATCAACAACAAGAGGCTTAAACTCAAGAGGGCTCCCTCTCCTCCCTGCAAGGCAGCGGATCTGATCAGCCTGGACATTCCTGACGGGAAACCTCTTCTGGCTCAGAGTTTTATTACAGCGCCTGCAGGGACCAGTCTACTTATTCCACTCCCCCAGGCTACCAGGAAATAACGCTGGGATAGCTGGCATTCCGTGGGGAATGATTTCAGGAGATGAGCACAGTAACCACAGGGCTTGACCAAGGCTCTGACCTCTCCCCAGTGTCTGTGTGCTTTCCACACTGCAGTGATCACCTCACAGGAACGTGTTCCTCTTCTGCTCTCTATTTCACCCAAGAATCCCCTTTTGGGGGGCCCTGGGCAACAGCAAGGGGGTTGTGGATGGAAGACCCTGCTAACTTCACCGATACCCACGCCCCTCACCCCTGAGGGGACCAGGAAAAGTCCCCCACAGCACAGGGAGAGCCTGCACAGCCCAAAAGCGCTTTGATGCTGATCAAGGACAGCTCCAGGCAATCCCTGCTCAGCCACCCCTGCCTCCCTGCCAGAGAGCTGCTGCAAAACCATCTCCTTACGTGTCATTAGCTATCAAGTCCTCCAGGATCTGCTCTGCAGCCTTTTCTGGAGGCTGGAGGCGGGAGCAAGCCATTTCCATGAGGAATGCCATTTCCATGGAAATTGATTCTCCGATCAGTCGAAGGCACTGGACAAGACAGACAACATCACGAGACATCTCCAAATCTGTAATGAAAGAATCTAACTGTATATTTACAAGAGATTTCAAAGTGCAGGTGGGAGGACCGTTCAAAAACCAGTTAGTTCAGCTCTTATCAGCAAAATACCAGCAGCAGATTGGTCTCAGTCCCGCATGTCAAATTGACCCTTCCCTGCTAACTACAAGGCCAAATTAAAGCTTTGGAGCTGACAAGGGCAAGATTTGGGCTTTATTATTCGGAAAGTAAAAAATAATGATGCAACAATACGACAATGAAATTCCCTCCGAGGGATTTTCTGCAGCCACAGGTTGAAAAGCAGTAATTAGTGCACCTAAGAGCAAAAAAACCCCAGAGCAAAGGGCTCAGAGAGCTTAGCTCCGCCAAGCAGAACACGCTCTCGTCACAGCGGCTATCCATTTGCAGCACTACTGCTCACAGCTGAGAGGATTTTCACATTCTTAGAAGTGATCTGAAAATTCACTACTGAGAATTTAAATCCCTGCTTTGCCACACAACCCTTTATGTACGTGTTTTTAAAATGAAGTCACATATTTTAAGAAGTTTGAAACAGACAGGGCAGGAACTGCCAGCCTCCCAAACCCAGGCCTCCAGCTTTCCTCCCCTCAGAGCCAGAAATAGCTCAACCAAATGGATGACGATTTTTTTCTTTATAAAAATATAAAAAAATCACTCAAGCATGAAAGCAGAGCTTAGGTAACATTTTCCGTTGCCTTTTTTTTGGTGAAACATCATTCCATGGCCAGCAAAGCATAGAGGGCACTGTGGTGACAACATTAACGACAAGTTTTGCGCATGCTGGCACTTGCTTCCCAGAGACAAAAAAAGGCACAGTCCCTCTCCAGTGCTTATGTGAAAACATTTATCCAAAAACACCACACTAAAAACTAAGTTTGCAGAGCAGGGCAGTTGAGCCCAGTGTCCCAGGGTGCTCAGGGGATCACAAGTTTCCTTCTCGTCTGTTATCCCTGAAAGGAGTTTGCTCCATCAGCAAGGTGCAGAGATTGGGGAATTTTATGAGAGAACTGCTCGCACCGAGCCAGAGCAGGTCTCACGGCTCTGGGGGGATGGCAAGGCTGAGCGAGCACCCAGCTGAGAACGTGAAGCGGGGTTTGTATGGGGGGGTCACTCGTACGATCAGAAACACGAGCTGCTGCATCCCGCTCTCCCCACCATGGAGCTCCAGCCCAGCAGGTCTGTCCCACACAGGGCGGGCTTGAGGGCGGCACCAGCTAATCGCAGCTACGCACACAGTCTGTGAGGCCACGAGGACAAAGGACCCACCAAAGCATGTCCTTGTCACCAAGCCTGAATCTAAGATTCTTCCTTTTCAAGGTTTCTGAAACAAGTCCCAGAAGATTTGCAGCCTTGACACCATTTTCTGATTCCTAGTGTGAGCATGATGGCAGGTTTCACAAAATAAAACTCCCTACAGATGCCAAAATGAGAAAACTATCTCCATGGAGATAATTATGGAGTCAGGTACATGTCAAGAGGCCTCTGCGGAAACTCCTGCATCCCTGTCCCCTGGGCTTCCCCAGCATGCAGCATTTCAGCCTCCAGCAATGAAAAGTCTCTACGTCTCCTCACTTACCGTCAAAGATGGCAGCGTCATCCTCCGTCAGGAGGTGCTCGTTAGAGAGCAGATAGAGATGGTCCACCAAGGAGCACGGCACGAAGAACGACAGCGAGCCCTAGAAAGGGGAGAAGAAAGCCCTTCTTTGAGCTCCCCAAATCCACACCTCCATCAGAAAAACTCCTCCTGGAGACCACTGCTTGGGGTGGTCCCAGCGGTCAGCGGCGCTCAGCCTCACCTTCTTGAGCAGGCACACCATGCCCGTGTAGGGGTTCAGGTGCAGGGCCAGTGGCCGGGAAAGCGCTTCCTGGTACTGGAGGCAGCAGGCGTAGAACTTGGACCAGAACTCCACCTGCAGCTGCCAAAACTCCTCCAGCGAGCACTCATATTCTGTCACACTGCCCTGGAACTAGCGGGACCAAAACAGGACTTCAGATGCATGCAGACAGAAAAATTGCAGCGTTTGGACTGTTGTCTCGTCTCTCATGACCCATGTCACAGCTTTGCATGGCTGAGGTTTGTAAACATCGGTTACGCTTCTCTCCCCCACCACTTTACAGTCTAAATGTGTTTTCCTACAGCAGTGAGTCACACAGCAACCAGCCAGGGGAACAAAGGCCACAAGAGCCATTTCTGTACAACCTCAGATAACACAGCACGGATGGCAGAAAGGAAAAGGGCAGTGCTGTAGATCTCTCTAAAACATCACGCGCAACAATTGCTACAGAGGACACAAAACCGCCTTTTTTAATGAACTCAAGGATGAGCCACAGGTAGAAAGACTGCTGGCTTAGAGAATCAGGCGTACCAGAGTAAAATCTGGCGAAGCAGGATCAAACGGGGGAAATTCAGACCCAAAAGGACAGCCAGCAGATCTTTCAGACAGGTTCCCCAAGCAGATTATCTTCTGGTGTCCAAAATTATGAGCACCAGCTCTGCAGGGTGGCGGGCAGCACCCGAAGCCCATGCACGGGGAGCTGAGGACGGATACCACGCGATGCACAAGCACAAAGCATGCTCCACGCAGCGTGCATCCAGGGAGCAGCGACAGCGGAACACCAAGAATGAAGGACTCAAAAAAAGAAGAGGGAATGGAAAAGCCAGGCAGGAAGGATGAAGATTTGTACTTTTTTTAAAAGTAATACAACTCTTGGACAGAAAAAGGACAAAACAAGACCTGGGGTCACTTTGCACCTCATTTAACTTCACAACACTGCATCCAACAGATGTAAGAACAAAACAACACGGGGAAAAAAAAAAAAATCTCACCTCACTTTCCACAGCTAATGTAACTTCTTTTTTTAACTCATCCCATGTCAGATCCATGTGTGTCTCAGTTCCTTGAGAAAAGATCTGAAAAGCAGCAGAGTCAAATGTTACGTGAAGGCAAGCCAGCTGTCTCGCCGAGGGCCAAGCAGCACAGGCTCAAGTACAGCACAACAGCCGCTAACATGCTGCGGTGACCACTGACAGGTCTACAAGCTTTCAAACACAAACTGATGCCCGCCAAGAGCTCCAGGGAATGCTGCTGCCTCACATCTACGTGGCCAGGAAGGAGCAGCTGAGCAGAGCGAGCCCCAGACGCCCCCTCACTAACCTGCAGCGCCTTCTGGATGGCTGCGTTTGTGAACCGGCCGGGCGTGAAGAGATACTCCAGGTAGGTTTCCTGCGAAGAGAACAAACCAGCAATGAAAGGAAACGCAGGTGTCAGGAGGAGAGAGTTTAAGATAACCGCTTCTGGTCCTTCCTCCCATTCTCAAGCTCATCCCCTGGATCCGTTATTCTTTCCAGCTCCAGTTCACGCTCACACCCTGCTCCAGCCTCTCCCCTTCCAACCCCTTCGCAGTTCCCGCGATAGACACTGCTTCCTGCACACTCCACATCTTGTTTTTTCCCGTCTTATCTCAAGGCTCTCTTTCGACTGATGTGAAATTCTCCTCATCCCTCAACCTCTGGTTTCATAACCATGCCTAGTGCCTTCATGCTGTGGCAATAGAGGCTGAGGCTTGTCCCCTTTAATTTGGAGTAATTTTAAGACTGTACCAATATAATTTGTACACTTGAACTGTCTTAATGTTCTCCTCCCAGGCACAGAAGCCTCATTACTTCTCATTGTTATTTTATAGTCGGCTCACCCTGGGGTCCTGATCGTGCCGAACCGTCACTTCCTCTTCAGGCAGCGGCTGCACAAAGACCTGGTTCCACTGGCCCGCGACATTTCTGGAAGAAAAAACCAGAACCAGGTTTGCATTGCAATGCTCCAACACAGCGTGCCCAGGAGCAGCCAGCTGAACCAAACCTGCCCCTTCCACCAGCAAGCGCAGATGTTGCAACCACGGCCCCTCGGACATGGTAACAGAGGAGCTTTGACTGGTGACAAGTGACAGGAGAGCTCAACAGTGGCATCCCCAGCCCTGGGCTAACAGAACAGGTTGGATTCCTCCATGTATATCAACGCTCTCTCATCACACATGCCCACCAAGTGACTCTCTCAGACTGACCAGTAGATTCTTCTGCCAACACCTGCACACCCACAGCACTTTTTACCCAGAATTTAACTCCCTGGCCTGGTTACGCACCAAGCCTGCCCTCTCAGCTTTATAAAGACAGAGCTGATGCTTTCACATCGCTGGTCTCCTCAAAACATCTTCCTTGGAAGAGACCAGCAGGTTAGGTTTTGAAGGAGCTGCTGGTGAAGCACAGCCCTCCCTCTGGCACGCTCCCAGCAAGCCTGCCGCCCAGCTTTTTACATTTTTCACATTCCTGCAGCTGAGCTGTGATTTTTTTATAAAGCAGAACCCCTCAAAAAAAAAGCCATGTAATCTGCACCGCAGGAAGACACAGTTGTGCACGTGACTCAAACACCACAATAGGAAGAACTGGGTATCGCTGCACACTTCAGTCAGAAGCGCAGAAACTCACTGCTCGAAGTTGATGTACTTCACGACGGTCTGGTTCTCTTCGTTGTGCCACAGCGCCCAGATCTCAGCCGAGGTTAAGGCAAAGTCAACGAGAGTCTCCTAGGAGAGCGAGCACACATTTGCCTCCTTATCAGAAACTCAAGGACAGCAGAGAGACCCATGTAGTTAACAACAGCAAAACATTCCCTCATGTCATTTTAACCATGTTTTGGAAAGAATTCTTTATTCCCACTTAAATTCCCAAGATGGGGCCTGTGATCTCTCAGAAAGCCCCCCTCCCTCCCTCTGGTCTCAGGGGGAGCCGGGCCCCAGCACCCACCTGCGAGGAGAAGAGCGAGGAGATGTGGTCAAGGCTGTAGCGGTTGCTCTCGGTGCTCACCAGCTGGAAGACACAGAACTACCAACACCTCTCGTAAGTCATTTGCTAAAGGACGGCTGAGCCAACAACCAGCACGTTGCGGGGAAGCCTGTCTCTCCAGTCCCTCTCCTTGCCTGATGCTACAGTCACCAGACCCCAAAGGGTTGGGGACAGGAGGGCTGAGCTGAGCATGCCACGTGTCCCCAGCCACCAACCCTGCCGAGCTGACCCTCAGCAAGGACACTCATCTCTGCCTGAACCGAGCTGACCTGCAGCTGTTTTTAGCAAAACTAAACCAGAAAAACGGTAACACCTCCACTGCTGGGCGCTGCCAGTGACAGCATGAAGTGGGCAAGTAAGGAGACTGAGGTGGAAAAGCCCTGAATCCTCAGGCCACTCGCTGCAAACCAAGCTCCGAGTGTTCTTATCGGAGCAAGCAGAGCACTAGCGGGACAGCAACAGTTGGGACACGCGCTTCTCCGCAGTATGTGAATCCCCTGGAGAAGGGAAAGGGTGAGCAGCCTCATCTGTTGGACAGCTTTGCCCTGTCATTTCTGTCCTGCTGAATTTATTATTCACTGCACGAAGCTGAAGTTCTCCAGAAGTCAACATCTGGCAACGCAGAGCAATGCGTCTGTGCGCTCCCAGGAGCCCAATATAAATACACCATCAGTATTTCCATGCTTTGAGCTCCTTTCGGACCTTTCCTTTTCCCACGGCACATGTGTACTTTCAGGATCCTACCGGAACAGTTCCACTCCCAAGGCAAGAGCACATGTATCTCACAGTGCTTTGAGAATTAAAATGTTATTTCAGAACGCACTGCTCTCTCCAGAGGGTCAGACAGAAAACTTTTCCCTATTTCTTGCCTTACAGACCCAAATCCAAGGAGGAACTACCCATTTTCCGTGCGCTCACAGCGAGGCAGCCCTGTCACTCCGTACCTGCCCCCGCTTGGGCGCGTGCATGTACACGCCAAGGTACAGCCCCAGGGACTGTGAGAAGGCCAGTCGCAGTCGGTGCCCGGTCCCGGCCGCGAGCCGCAGGTCCTTGCTGACCGGCATGAACTCCAGCAGATCCGCAACCATCAGGCACATTTGGTCCTATACAAAACAAAGGGATCAGGAAAGCAGCTCAGGAAAGACTGAGGACTGAGAAACTTCCCTTCTCCCTCCTCCTTCCCTTCCTGGCCAAAGCCTGCCCAGATCTTCCCCTATCGGATGCGAGTGAAGCATCTGTAGGTGTACCTGAGCCACCGTTCAGCTTTCCCCGTCCCACCTGTGCCCTCTCCCACCGAGCACACGGCTTTCGAGGCCCGGGCATGGCCGATAAACCTGCCCCTCCCTCCCGCAACACACACATTCCAGCGCAGATGAGCCGTGAAAGCGGTTGCACTGGTCGATTAGCTTTGGCTCTGAGATTTGGAGCAAGTGGCACGCAGCGAGCAGAGGCTTTCATTAACTTCTTGTTGACGAGGAGCCGTGTCACAAAGACGCTCTTATTATCGCAAAAACAGCAGAAAACCCATCAGGAGTGCCTCCTCAGCCCTTTCAGCGCTCCTGCCGGCCTTCCCGAGTTTGTACATAACCCAACACTGCCTCTTACCCCTCGGACGAGGCTTCGTCACAGAGAAGACCCACCGCCCGCTTTCCAAACATGGCTACAAACACATGCCACAACAATCTTCCCAAATTGTCCTGAATACCAGCGTGTGGAAGTTCACTCAGTGATAATTTAACGGCAGATCAAATCTAGGCCAACCACCCGGCCGTTGCTTCTGCAGCCTCGGATATCACCCAAGCAGCGATGGAAGATGCTACGCCCCCGAACGCAGGCTTCGCTCACCTTATAGGACCACATCCGAAGTTTGTGGTCCTGGCAGAGGGCAAAGAGAAAGGCATCGTGATCCACGCAGTGAACGGAGAGGCTGACGGGCAGGTCCGACGGGCCGCAGTCACCTCTGAAAATAGAGGGTTTATTGCAAGAGGTTAAAAGTAAATCAAAGCCAGCGCACAGACTTGAGATGTGGGGTTTCTATCACACTGTGTTTAAAAAACCACCAATCAGTGGTGTGAGACCAGGAGAGTGCAGTGTCTCAGGACTGCGTGTCAGTGTGGAAGGCACAGAGGAGCCACCCACACGCCCAACGTCCTGTTCTTCACCCTTTTGGCACAGCCAAAACACATCCCCGGCTTCCTCAGCCCCAGCCTGGCGCTTGCAGAACGCAAGATCCAGAGGGAAGCAAGGATCCGACCAGCCCCAAGCAACACACCGCTGATGGGCAAAATCCCTCAGGGCACCAGGGATTCGCTCCCATTTCCAAGTAACAGGGCCCAGAACGTGCTTGTGCGCTCTAATACACCCTGAGGATTGCAACCCACCACCGAGCCCAGCCTGCAGAGTGTCTGTGTCACCCACACGTAACCCCCGCCGGTCAGGACCGAGCCTGACACCTCAGAGCAAGGGCAAGAGCGTACAACTGCTGCAATCCTTAATCTGCGCTGGCTGCGAGCCATATCCTGGGCAAATCCTTGGAGGCCAATTACTAGATACAGCAGAGTCGTAGCCAGAGACACGGAGAAGCAGCAGGACCCCATGAAGATGAACTAATCCCGCGTTCAAGCCCCAACTTCCGTACTGCGAGAGGTCCTGTGACCCAGTTAACTTTTTTGGCAGAGTATTTATAGACGCTGACTTGCCTGTCTTTGACTCTAGCTATAAACTCTACGTGAGGGAATCAAAGAGACAAAATTAGTTCCACTTATTCATCGCCAGACACTAACCTGATGGCAGTTGGCATCCAACCGGTGAGGAAACGCTGCACCACTGAGCTCTGTTTCAATTCCACAACCGAAATTGTTCCTTTCAAAATAAAAGCGATACTAAGGAATATATTCAGCACTCGTCAATATTTCCTGCTACCAGCAAGGGGCTTCCCAGGCAGGATGTAAAAGAGTTTTTGTGTGTGTGGAGTGGATTTGTACGACAAATTCACACCAAAAGTCAAACTCAAGCGAAGTTCAGAGATAGTGGGTGCCACACCGAGCGGTGTTTTGCAGAGGCAGACGCGAGGAGGCAGCCTGCTCCTGCTCCTTACCAGGCGCGTCGTGAGGAGGCAGCTTAAGGACGAAGATCCCTCCCAGAGCAGAGGGCAGAGCGAAGAGAGCCTCCCCCTCGCTGCTGAGCCATGCCGCCGAGGCAACGGAATTGGAGGCCAGGCCTGGCACGCTGGGAATCAGGCAGTAATTTGAAGGATCTCTGAAGTTGATTTTGCCGATATCTGTAAACACGGACTGCATCTGGCTCTCGGTTATCAGCTCCTGGAGGAGGGAGAGAGCAGAGAGTACAAATCCTGAGCACACATACAGCAGCGCTGTCCCTTGGGAAAGCTGTCCGGAACTGGCTAAGCTCTCCAGGAGAGAAAAGGGACCTGACATATGCCAGAAGCAGATGGAGAAGAAAAGGTCAGAGCAAATGGGTAAACGTGATGTGAATTCTGCATAAGATCCATCCTCCACATGAAATGAAAAGATTCTCTACCTCGCTGCGTACAGAGGGTGAGTTACAAACGCAGCCAGGCCTCCCTCGGAAGCACTTGGTCCCTACTCCCAAGGGTACTTTGTCCCCATTGTCACAAGGCCAGGCCCCAGGACCGCTGCTGGCACAGCCTCTTCCAACCTCCAAGCCTCATTTCAGGCGAGGTCACCAACTCCCATCACAATCACAGCCCTGTGCACAAATCTGAAACTCTCCCAGCCTTGGGGCAAACGCTGCAAGTCTGACGTGTGCAGCCTCTGCCTCCCCAACGTGCGGTCGGAGCACATTCAGCTCCAGAGAGATTCCCGGCTTGCTTTTCCTACCCGACCGCTTTTCCCAGCGGTTTTCAATTCCACACAGAGAACCACCCCGCACTGATGAACACACCTGCTGCATCCAGACAAGAATCACAGGAGTTTAGGAGTTTATAACATCTATAAGGAAATTTACCTATAAAAGTTTGGACAGTAAGAAAGGCAAGTGCAGAGTTTTCCACAAAATTCAGGAGAGACTGAGAGGCTCCAACTCTGTGTCTCTGGAAACACCAACAGGTTCCAGCCTGGGGTACAAACCCCCATCAGGAGCTAGGAAACAGATCAGCCGCGGTGGGGTGACCCAGCTGGCAGGTAACTGTCCCCAGCTGTGCGCCTCAGCTGGGCGGGGGAGAATAAGAGCAGCAAAAGCCCGTGGATCAGGATAAAAGTGGTTTAATCAGCAAAGAGGAAGGAGAAGAAAAAACCAAACCAAGCGATGCCAAGGCAACCCCTCACCACCTCCTCCAAGCAGCCTGATGCCCAGCCAGCCCCCGAGCAATGGTCAACTGCCCCAATTCTGTCCCCACTGTGTCCCTTCCCAGCTTCCTGCCCGCCCCAGCCAGCTCGTTTGGGGAGCAGAGAAATAGAGAAGCCCCCTCCACTGGGCAGGAACACAGCACCAGGAGAGCTGCTGCGAAGAAAACCAACTCCATCCCAGTTAAAACCAGTATACAGTCTGCTCAGCAGGGAAAACAACCCACACAGCTGTACACTCAGTCTCTCCCCCCAAGTGGGATGGGGGAAGAGGAAAGGAAGAATAAAAGTGAGAAAATTTGGGGGTCAAGATGAGAAAATAGTAGCTTAATAAGCAAAAGACAAGAGGAAGAAAAGAGAAAAAAACAAAACAAGGGACACAAAGGCTGGATAGATCGACACTCAACCAGCTCCGGAGTTAAAGATGGTTAATGTCACGCCCCCCCCACCCCAAAAACTGTCTTTTGCCTCTTACTGCAAAGCAAGGAACATCTCTTTGGTTAGTTCAGGTCACTTGCCTGGTTCTGCCCCCTCCCAAATCATGCACACCCCCAAACCCATCCACCTGGGGGGCAGAGCGAGAAACAGAGGCGGCCCCAAGGCTGTGCAAACACTGCTCAGCAAAAGCTAAATTATCAGTGTATGGTCACAAACCCAACCCATGGCACCACACAAACCACTCTAACAGAAATTAACTCTGTCACGGCCCAAATTAACCCTGTCACGGCCAAAAGCAGTACAGGAGGGAAGTAGCACGTTGTGCCCACGCTGAGAAGCACCCTTGTTATTTCACAACGTGCCCAACAGCTTCGCTGAGGGGTCTCAATGGACAGAACGGAGGCAGGCGGTGGACATAGGCCCAAGGAGCAGTCCAGCCGGGTACTCACGCTGCGATAGACGCGGGCAGGATGCGGCAGGAGGAGACGATGCACCGTCTGCCTGGTGATCAGCATGACGACCAAGTGACTTTGCACCTCACAGATGTGAACGCCACCCGGTAGAAACGGGCAGCCCTGAATGCGAAGGCGTACAGAGTTGTTCAACAGGTTGACATCCAGAGATTCCTCCACCAGCTCCACAGTGTCGCCTGATGTGGTCCTGAGGGAAAAGATGGGGGGAAGGTGTGAGAACCGGGGGAGATGTGAAGCAGGGGGGATCAACG
>NW_010137626.1:0-13548 GCF_000699245.1 Pterocles gutturalis
AGTACTCAATGCATTGTAGTTGCTCTCTCTCTCTTTATGCATTGTAGTTGCTCTCTCTCTACTTTATAAAGCTCATGGAGGTGCAGTGGCAGTCAGACATCCCACCATCCCCACACACACCCTTTTCTAAAACTCAGCTAGCCCCAGGAAACTGGGGAGAGGAGGTGAATGTTTTTGGAAAACAGTGCAAGAAATAGCCTGACTACTTCAGAACAAGGAAAATTATCTTTGGTTTGCCCATTTGAAATATGCCCTAACAACAACTTCATAGGGAGGTCCTTTAACGATGACACTTGAAATTCAGCAGGGCTGCTTCCCCTTTTCTTCCTTTGCTCTCTCTCCTGCACATGGCAGTGGCATGCATCTTACAGCTCCCAGGAAATTTCTCCCACATTTGGTTAGAGGCTTTGAAAAATGTCTCTATGCACAGATACAATCAAAACTTGTTAAGAGTTCAGAGAGTCTATCTGCAGTGAAATGTTTCTACCTGGGTCAGCAGGGACAGAGCAGGACAGTCTCTTCAGAGTCTTTTCCTTTCACAAGGGAGAAGGAACCTCTGTGGCAGAGCCTCACAGAGCCTCTGCAGGACTTAGGGCAATTCTGAACTGTGGTCCTGCTCTCACTCCCTTTACTTCACCTTCTTTCTCTGCACAGAGTGTAGAAAGACACCAGAAGTGGAGTCCTGTGCACAGGCTCCAGCCCTTCTGAGTGCAGGACAAGTTTCTGTCTGGTTTTATGTGTGACTTCATGCTGGGCGAACACAGAATCAAGAGCAGAAATCCCCTCTCAGTGGTGCCCATCTCATGTGCAAGAGAAATGAGACAGTGATAAGGAAGCTTGCAAGAACAGAACTGAACAGGGAGAGGATACAGAAAAACTGGGAAGAGATTGAGGTTACAAACAGGAGGCAGAAGGCAGCAGAATAGAAGAGAGGAAGAACTGAGTAATGGAAAGTTTGAACTGCAGGAGAAAACCATGAACAGAGGGTCAGGATAGCAGCAAAGGTAGATGAGAGTAGATTGGGATGGAGCCCGGCTGTAGACACAGCGACTGAAGAATTTGCAGCCACTGGTGAAAGCTGCCCTTGCACAAATGGAGCTGAACTCCAGTAGCTGTGAGAAAAAAGAAAAGATCACATTTAATTTTGCCTGTGCTTTATTCTATCGTTGCTTGACTACATTTCATTGATTGCCTTGGAGACTGAAATGTTATTTTGCTTTTTAATAACTACGCAAGCATGGTACTTGGGTAATCCAAGAATAGAAAAGGAGCTACTCAAATGAATAAGGTGAAGATACTGGTTATGTGACTTTTATCAACAGTGACTATTATAAAACCAGAGCTGTAAGTAAAGAAAAAAGAAATAAAAAGAAGATAGAAAACAATAGACTTAATGGAGGGAACAGAAATCCGGTGAAGATAAGAAGACAGAATTAAATTGGGAGATGAAAGGAAAGAAGATAACAATGAACAACTGCACTAGAATAGTGTTTCTCAAACTTTCTGAAAGAATGGGTGTGTTTGGTCTCATCTGTCTCTATATGACCTCCAGTGGGCCCAGACACTTGGTACAATATTTTAAGTGCAGGTAGTTCTTAAGCTCTTACAAACACTTTGTAACCTCTCCTTGAACCTGTGCTAACAATAGCAAGGATCTTCAGTAATGAATTTATTAGCTTTTAGTAATACAAATAAATATACCAAAACAGTAGTGATAAGAGTAAAAAGAGTAATAATAATTAAAAAAAAATCTCAGACATGGATCCAGGAGTGGAAAGTGAATTAATTACAGCAAGGGCTCCCTAGACATATTTTTGTCTCTAAAGTCCAAGGCCAATGCCTGATTCTGGTCTGGCAGGGTAAACCCAATTTTCATTTCACCATATTCTTACTTCATACAGTAACATGATTTCTGATACAGTGCACTTGGCTTTAAAATAAGCATGCTGTAACCCTTTCTTCAACTCATCTGGAAATCTGCTGGCAGCCTTCCACAGAACATGACCTCTTTGTACCGCAGTAGCCTTCTTTCTTTGGCTTAAAGACCCAAAGTTTATGAGCTGAGAAACATTATAATTTATATATTTGTATCCTGCTGTCTTTGGCCTCTGAACTGCAACTGTGTTTTGCTCAGTAACAAAAAATACAGGAGCCAAGACCTTGGAGCCAGGATCAATAGGTAGATCTACCTTTTACATCATGGTAGGCCACCCTCAAGGAACTGAAAGATTTGGACTGGAATTTGTGTCACTGATCAAAACTATGTATGCAAATTCTTGAACTTCATTAAAATTTTTAAACAACTACTTGATTTTTCAGCTGACAAAAACTCAGAGTTGTGATTCCACAACCAATTAAAATAACACAAGTAATGAAATAGAAAGATGTTAATTGCATGTCATAAATGTGGCTGTCTCTAGATGTATCCTATGGTAACACTTCTTTCTTCTATCTAAAAACATACCTATTTACCACTTTTCACTAGGCAAAAAAGAATAAAAGTAAAAGCAAGCTTTATTGCTTATCAGAAAATAAATATTAAATCTAGATATCAGCTTTTCTGGATGTAAATTTTTTTTTTAATCTCAAGGGGCTCTTAAATGAAAAGACATTTAACCAAGAATCAGTGGAAGCAAAAGGATCATTGATCAGCTAAGCATCCCACTGTGAGCAAAATGTCCCCCTTACTCTTTTAAGCCATAATAGGTAGGAGGGGAGTAGTAACTGGCATCTGTACAGCACTGGGAGTTTCTCAAACAGCCTTCTTGGTTGAGCCAGTGGGATAAAAGTTTTTACTGGGATACAAGCACATACATACATGCATACATACAGCACAGTAAAGTATGCTACTGAGGCGTTTATAATAGGAGTGACATACCCTTGTACAAGTATCTGCTGGTCCATCACAGGCTATGTGCAGAAATGACAAGGGTCTTGGCCCCATGTGCCTAAGAAGGTAGATGCAGTCACCTCCAGGACAGGGACTGACAAGAGCCTGCCTGGCCATAGTGCCCTCCTCACAGGACAGCAAAGGGGATGTGGGGAGAATCAGCAGACAGAATCGCTGTCAGACTGGTGTTACGTGAAGCACCCTGGTGCTCAGCTCCTCAGTTACGCTAAAGCAGCAGCAAGGGGCTAGCCATCTTCTCATTCACACGCAATGCTGAAAAGGCCCCCAGAGAAAGATGAAAGCAGGGATGTAAATTGAACATCTGCTGGACCTGGTGTTTGTACTGGAGAGCATGACTGTGTAGCGTGTGTGACTACACATGAAATCAGTCACTACCGAGGCACTGCAAGAAATGTTAGCCCTTCCTGGAACCCACTAGCACTGAGCAGCAGCTGCCCATCAGCCTTGCTGCTGGGTTCAGAAAGGAGTCCTACCAGTGATTTTGTCCTTCTATGATCTACCAGGGATGCACTAGTTGCTAGAGAGAACAAAGCTATCCAGGGAAATAACCATGTGGGAACTACCTCTAGCAGCCAAGAGAGGGGAAGAGGGCAACAGTCTTTACAATACAGGTTTACTAACCTTTCCACGTGCTTAGCTGCTGAGATGAGCCTGGCCTTCCCCTCCGTATTGTCAATCAGAGTTGCCCAGCTGAGCTGAGCAATTCTCTTCGTGTGAGAAGCATTATTGCCCTCCAACTTTGATTCTAGTATCAGTGCATCCCTAGGCATTTGTATGTCTAGCAGGATGTCAAAATTCAGAATTTTGTTTTATTTCTGTACTAGGGGAAAAAATAGAGAAAATTCTTTTTACTGAATTTGTTCAACATATTTCGGCTGTTGAGAAAGACCTAATGAAAAAAAGCATCTGTATGAAATCAGGACAGTGAACATTAAGTGAAAAAGAAAAGGAAACTTTGTAACTTCACACCCTGTGTTTTACAGTCAATTCCAGTTACTAAAATTAAAAACTAGACTATTGGTTTTGGCACTTTGTTCTTCCCTCTCCTCATAACTCTTTAATTTTGGTGAGCAGAACAACTACTTTGTATTTTAAGAACAGGCTCAAGGCCAAAGTCTCTGACTTTCCATATAGCTGAAATGCTCCTGGAGCTGGCTGCCGGTGACCTGACGGGAACATCTATGTGGGGTCCTGGGGGACCCCTGTGCATTAGGGGACACCTACCTACCTATGACTCAGAGGCACCATATAGCCAAGAGTGAAACACAAACCTTTTAATTCTCGAAGTGAAGTATTAGAATAGGGCCTAATCCATATTGCATTGATACCTGCTGTTGTCTGTGCACTGACTGCAGTAGATGATGACTCAAGAAAAAGAAAAAAAAAAAAGGCAAAAAAGAGAGAGAGAAATTTTTACTTTATATATGCCACAACATCAATACTTTAAAAGGACTGGATAAATTGTTTTGATGTACGGCTCCCAGGCTGAGTCAGGCTTATAGCTTACTTCTTATAATCAAATCGTCTATTCTAAATGCACAGCAAAACAATTCACTCATACTAGGGAGGGAAAATCAGGTGTCTGTGTCTGTAGCTCACTCTCATGGTTGCAGCATTTAACCCTAGGTCTATATCTTGCACCATTATTTAAAAGTCTGTTTTTCTTTTGCCATTGTGATCTCCCAATACCAGACAAACTGCAGTTGGGTGTTTGTGACCCCACAGCACCACTTCCTCACATTACTGACCAGAAGCCCACCCAATCAGTGTGAAATTCAAACTAACCAGCTAAGGAGGGTGCAGCCTCCAACATAAAGGATCACTGGAAGGCCAGGACAGAAAGGGCTCTAAACCAGCCAAAGGCTGACAGAGGAATTCTTCATGATGGAGTCTGGGAATAAAAAAAGACAGCTGCATGCTTGCCCTTACAGATAAACAGCAACCAATTTCCATCCAACATCCCTTCTACCTTCTCTTCATGCAGTGCAGGTTTCTTGTTCCTTCACACCCAAGGTAGCTTTGCCTGCCAGTGTGCACGCCACAGAGGTCACTCGCAGAAGATTAACAGTCTCCGATGAGAGAGCAGGAATTAATTGAAATGTTATCACCGAGCATCTCAGCCCATTCTTCCCTGGATTTAAGTCAGTGTACTGCAGCCTGGTTATTGAAATACAGATTATCAAAAGGCTGCTCCCTTTATATGCATCACTGATTCACATTATAGAAATACAAAGCAGCTGCCATTGCCACTGCTGTATGAACTGCACTTGCTAAAGTTTTCTGGACAAGGCAAAACCAGAAATTAAGTGATGGACATTTATCAGGGAGAAGACTTGTTACCAAGGCAAAATTAGTCTAGTGGCCTGGAAAGAAAGGAAACTTTCTCTGAATACCCTCAGAGGTGGATTTTTCATGTTCGTGACACACTTTTCATGCCTTTGATGATAATCTACAGGTATTTCATGAATCATTTCCTATGTGCTTGCAATGTGACAGCCAAATGGATGTCCTTGGACCTTTTCCTGTGAAACCTCTTACAGAGATGGAAAAAAGCAATAGTCAAGCTAGAGGCAAATGTGTACAGCACTCTGACATCAGTTATGGAAACAGTAAACTTTCACATTAAAACAATATATATGTTAAGCCAAATGAATAATACCAAATTTCAGAGTTGTAGGAGAGAGGACAGATCAAATGGCTTCAATATTCCCTCTCCCTTAAAAAATAAAACAAGCAAACGCTCCCATAGTTGTTGCCTAAATAAACTAGCCACCTAAATCTGTCTCCTGGCCTAGATTTTGAATACCAAGAAAATATAATTAGAGGTTTCAGTTCTATATAGTGGTGAAATTTCTTCAAGAAACAGATGTGTGGACCTTGAATTCTGGAAGGCACTGGAGAGACAGGGTGAAATCTAGCCAACAGCAGCTCTGAAGTTTTAATTGCTCTTGTGAAAATAATATGCTTAACATACATATTGGAGAATTTCCCACATTCCCCGAGATAGAATATAAGCTGTCCCCTCCATCCATAAAATGTGGACCCTGTATTAGTCCAATTCTGCTATTTTATCCATGAGAAGCATCTCCTTATAAAAGCTGTCAACTAGAAAGCTGTCACACGAGACGCAGCAGGCAACTGCTTGCCTAGAGATGGCTTTTGTCCATGCATGGATGGATGCTTTATGTTCTGTAACAGAAAAGGCCACATGTTGGTTTTTTTTCTGCGGAGCAGCTTCTACATAGTTCTGGTCAGCAGGTCAACTTACTGTTGCGTTTGTATTATTTATTTCCTAGAAGTTGTGAAAAGAAACACGGTTACTTTCTCAAAACAGATGGCCATTAAATGAGATCCCCCAAAAGCTAGAAGACTTAATCCCTGGTCAATCTGCATAGTTTGCATTTCTAAACCCTTGAGACATATACTGTGCAATGAGAGATGTAGAAAGGACTCCCAGCAACACTGGGTACAAAAGTCCCTTAAAATATTTTTGGAAATTCATAGTATCAGTCATGGCAGAGAAAACTTACCATTGGAAACGGTGACCTGATATTTCAGCTCTGGACAGGAGACACAAAATGAGGTATTTTAACTCTTCCATTATGCAACCTGAAAACAGGTACTAGGAGTTAAAAATTCAGTGCAGAGAATTACAGCTCTGTTTCTTTGAAAATCAAGCCCAGCTTGCTCCTAAAACATCTGACCCTACAATGCCTAAGAGGTGTTAGAAAACATATGTGAAACAGGAGTAAATTTAAAGATCAATAATAAAGTCAGAAACATGGCACAGATGTATTCACAAATACAGTATTACTTGGCTATAATTCAAGACTTTACATTCAGTCAGACTGGCCTTGAAGTGACAACTGTAATTCCTTTAGCATGTCAATATTACCTTTATAGAGTTTTTTAGTCAACCTCTTTTTTTTTATTTTTACAACCAGTTGCTATTTATAGGCCTTTAAATAAAGCAAATGGCATACATTTTTAAAAGCAGAAGGCTGTAGCTGAAAAAAATTTAATAAATCAATTATTATTTATTGCCTTACTATTTTTATTTCCATGCAAAGGCCCCAATCCTGAAACTGCCTCTACAGGTGGATTTATGCAATCTGAGGCCCTAGATACAGCATAAACTGAATACAGTCTCACCTGCCTACTGTAGCCTTTCCCTTTGTCCTTTTGTAACGACCATACTTTACCCATGAGGCTCTTGAGGAGGGGTGACCACACTTCTGCTTGAATCAGTTGGCTTTGCACCTCTTAACCAGATCGGTCTCCACCAGTGTCACACATGTCAGGCTTGTAACCTAAACACATAAGACTAGATCTCCAGCACATTCTGAAAAGCTACTGTCCCAATCCAGCTCATTCTCATGACAGTACAGTTATTTTCTGTGAACAGCATCAAGAACTGGCATCAATATTTGAGTTAAGGCAGAACCACCTGAGATCATAGCCTGAAGTTTCAAGTTATGTTTGTTTGTAACTAGTCCTCAAGCTACATGCTTTAATGTATTTTGTGTTTCAGTGTTGGACTGAAGAATTTCTGTACATGATTAATTTCTGTAGATGTAGAATTTCTCCAGCTCTGGAGTTCTCAGCACAGGAAAGACATGGATCTTTTAGATCGAGTCCAGAAGAGCGCCACGAAGATGATCAGAGGGCTGGAGCACCTCCCACATAAGGACAGGTTGAGAGAGTTGGGGTTGTTCAGCCTGGAGAAGAGACGGCTCTGGGGAGACCTTACATCAGCCTTCCAGTACCTGAAGGAGATCTACAGGAGAGATGGGGAGGCACTCTTTATCAGGGAGTGCAGTGACAGGAGAAGGGGTATTGGGTATAAGCTGAAAGAGGGCAGATATAGATTAGATATTAGGAAGAAATTTTTTCCTGTGAGGGTAGTGAGACACTGGAACAGGTTGCCCAGAGAAGCTGTGGATGCCCCATCCCTGGAGGTGTTCAAGGCCAGGCTGGATGAGGCTTTGAGCAACCTGGTCTAGTGGAGGGTGTCCCTGCCCATGGCTGGGAGGTTGGAACTAGATGATCTTTAAGGTCCTTTCCAACCCAAACCATTCTATGACTGTATGATTCTATGATTCCATGAATTTTTATGCCTACTTTTCTCTCGGCTGCTTTATTGTGACCACTCAGCGTTCACAGTGTGAAATGTGTTGATCCATATAAAGGTAAGAACTATGCTTTTTCCTTTCTGTGCCCCAAAGACTTGAGTCTAATTTTTAGTTCCGGGTTTATGTGAGTAATGCTTGTTCAATTCTGCTTCAGAGTTCTCACTCTGTACAACCCAGATCTTGCGTGCTTAAAATTCACTGTTTTTATGAAGCTGATAGCCATTCCAGAAATATTTCTGGAAAGTGAAAACAAAAAAGAATTATAAATGCATGGGTAAACTTTGTACCTCTCTTTACAAATCTGCATTTTCTGCCCAGGCTTTGGGTACAGGCTCTGAGAAATCATGAGATTTTATTCCTTTATGCTTCCTCTTAACCTGCAGTAGGTAGAAAAAGCTCACTTCTCCCAAGGCATTGGTTAACTGGACACATACCAGCAAAGTGAGTCTGCAATTTACTGCTTATTTTAAGCCACCAGGAAAAGTTAATGCAGTTGTAGCTCCATAAAGTTAAGGAAGTCTGTACGTGGTGAGCCCACTTCTATATATAGTTCCCTCACTCATCATCCACAGATGGCAAGTTCGAGACGATGAACATAGTGGCACAGTGTTTTTACTATGTTTATCTAAAACACGTATTTTTAACGTGTAACATTCCATGTTTCTTTACAGCTTTCACATTCAGGAAGGAAGAATTTGTTCACACTTGACTAGAGCAAGTATTTCATCTGCCTGCCACTATGGGGCATGCATATCAAGATAGAGCTGAGGAATATAGAAGCAAGGATCAATAAATAGAGAAATAATGTGCTGAGGCTTGTCAAGTATAAACATTAAGGCACAATTACATGAACTACATATGTGTCATAAAATCTGTATTGCTCATGAATATCAGAAGGGCCATACGTAATGAGATGGGTCTTTTTTTGTTAGATTTATAATGCTGCTCTGTAATGCTGGTGAGAAAATTAGTATAGCCACTTCTCTCCGTACTGCTTCATGGTTCTGGAATTTTTATTGTTTGCTTTTCTTTTACCAGAATACTGTCTTAGAGAGCAGTAGTCCTCAATGTTTCAACAGTAGGGGTGGCCCTACAGATAAATCACCACAGCAGGAACCAGTATTCCTGTGGGCTCTTGACCTTGCTATATCCCCATTTTCTTTAATTTAAATAGAGCTGAAAAAAACCTACCTTTTCTAGATGTCTATACCTAAAAAATGATGTCTTACTAAACAACCGATATATATTCAAATACTAAATGTGGATGGGCAGCATTTTATAAGCAGTGGGACTGATAAAGCTGTGAATTTATGTCTTCTTATCTCCCACGGTGCACACCTTTTATAGTGCTCCCATGTTCCCCGTCACAGCTTTCTTTTATAGCCAGTACTAATCCACTCCTCTCTGGGAACTTTGTGTTTAAGGCTTCGTGACCCAAAGGATGCACACTGGCTGCCCAGCTGGTTGCTGCCTCTGAGAATGGGTAAGGGCCACAGTTCTTGGTTTTCTACCAATACCTCTATTACTGCTCGCATCTCTCCCCTCAGTCTGCTATCCATACTTAAATAACTACTGGGAATTTAATATCTTTCAGCTATCTGAGTCATAACCAGAATCCAATAGCTTCAAAAACTATTGGGAGGAGTGAAAGATATATGGACAAACACATCTTGGCTAGGAAAGCAACAAAATATGCAGAGGATACCTCCTTTGTGGACAGTCACTTTTCAAATTTAAATACCAACAATAAGACTGTACATGTAGAATAACTCTGATCACAAAATGTTTTACAAATGAATAACAGAGATCATTTCATACTCTTCCAAAGTGCAGCCTTTGGAACAAAGCTGTAATTCAATAAAGCATCACTAAATAGTCTTGGGATAGGAAAATGCAGGCAACACAATCTTTGTGTAAGACACAAATTAACATTCTGTACTGAACAGAAAAGTCTTTTAAAAAATGTATTGCAATACATATATATCACAAGGTTAGCTAACACTGGAGCTGGATATATGCACAGTCACAGAGCCTCTCTTAGGACGTCCTTCATTATGTAAGGGACTACATCTTTTACAGACAATCCACTTGAAGATGTTGGGAACATCCACATGACTAATCACCAGCACTTTCTCTACAGAAGAATCTAAATGGGAAATGGATAACCTGTTCTGTGGAGGCCAGGCCTTGTGCATGGTTTACCCCTTTCTCCCCTGCCTGTCCTTCTCATGGCACTGAAGGGCCCCTCTCTACTCATTCACCAAGCCTTTATCTTCTTTGTCTAAGTTGTTTGTCTAAATTGTTTGCCCAAGTTTGCCATTTTCCTTTGAGAAAACCAGTTTTCATTTGTTTTATTTAAATAAATAGACATGCGGGGGGTGGGATATCCCAGGTTGTGGAGGAAGGCACAGATCTGAGAGAATGTGAGAGACTGCAAGGACTACTTGATTATAGATTATATGATGTGGAATAAAGGGTGAGGGAAAGAAGAGAGGTTCAAAGAAAAAAGATTAAATTAAGCAGTACCTGGTTTTGAAAACTAGGAGAAGTAGTATACTTTGAGGATGAAAGTGGAAAATTTATTCATGACTTTATGGCTTTGAGAATTTTTATGAAGTAGCTCTTATGAAGGCACCATGGATCCTCTGGCCACAGAGGAACAGGACCACAGATTGTTGTGCTAGCCAAAAATAGTGTTCCTGCACTCCAGGCTCACACACACTGGAGAAGCTTATGGATTCATTGATCCCTGGAAGAGTATTGAATTGGTAACAGACATTTCTTGGAGGCTCCCAGATAAGTGCTGATGCAGTCCATGACTGCTTAACCTGCGAGACTTGATGGATTTGCAGCACAGGGCAAGACAGCTTGCAAGTCATCTTACTAACGTCTATGATTCTGTATTTTTTTAACATGTTGCTACAATAGTCTGCTGATGAAATTGAGTCATATATAATTTATCTGAGAAGTTCTCAGTTCAAACTGATTAGTTTTACCAAGGTGCACAGGCTCAAGGATAGTGTTGGTTAAAAAGGGGAAATAAAATACTTTTTATGAACAAACTTCATTTCCTAAAGAAAATTCTAATTTTGAAAAAGCCTTCATTATTTAAAAATAAAAAAAAAAAACAGGTAAATAGGAAAGGAAATGAAAAACTAAATTAAAAATATTAACCAAAGTGTTATATTTTTATAACTTAATCCAAGAGATTTCAGAAGACTTTTCTTTTTCAAGATTTTCCAGGCAGGAGTGAGGGCAGTTATTAATTGCATATTATTATTCTATCAGTGCCAGAGTCAAAGGCAAAACAATTCTTACAGACATACCCATGTTTAATACATATAGCAAGAGGAACAGAACTGCAGCAGCAGGGAGCTCAAGCTAGACTGCAAAAGCTGTTGGAATGGGAAGGTGGATTACGCAGCCCGTACTGAGCACTACACTGCTGCAGAGCCTTGTGGCTCTCCGTACTGCACTCTAGGCTAGCTGCAGCACAGGGACAAGGCTAACAACAGACAGGACCGTTTACTTTCACCTGAAATAATAGTCTGAGAGCAACAAAATATTCTTCAATGAGCCTAGGTACAAAAGATTTACCCAGATGTTTTTCCTCTGCTTGGGCTCTGGACAGTCTTTCGACCTTCAAATCACCATTTGTATGAATTTTCTTTCCTGGCCTCTCAGCTTCTACTTTTCTTTTCCTGATTCTACTCATCACCTTCTAATATATAAGCAATAAACTGCCTGTGTGAGAAACACAACATATTCAAAGGGAGGCTTTCCACTGTTTCTTTTTAGGCACTTAAGTTAACCTGCTTAAATTGGGGCACTAGGTACCATCAGTTTCTTCTCTCATACATTTAGAGAACTAGAGTTTTCCAGGGGATAGGTCAAGACACCCGGGTGAGGATTCCTTCCCTAACTACAGTGAGAGTCTGGAAACTGAATTTGGATGTTGCAAATACTTTTTTCTATCCCCTTGATCATCTTAATAATTTTCCTTCTTATGTTTGTGTGTGTTTTGTTTGTTTGTTTGTTTGTTTGTTTGTTTTTTTACCTAGTAAGGTTCACAGAGAAGAAATTATAGTTTTTCACCTTGTAGCTGGGCAGGGAGAAGGGTGGGGATTTAAACTCATAACCTGGGCTAAAACAGGATGATTTCTTCCTCTACAGAAAAAAAGACTATGGGTGCAAGCCTGATGCAATTTTCTGTCAGGAATAGAGTGAGGTCAGGTTCTGTCGCTGCAGAGTTGAAAGGCATTAGCTGAGGCAGTCAAACCATAGTTGGACTCCTGTAACAGGCTGCTAAATAGTGAAATATATCTGAGTTAAAGGGGCATTATTCAAGGAGGGTTAGCCTGTAGTATGTGGAATAAAATTTAGTTGGGGTTTTGGTGAAGAATAAAGTAGCATATGATAGCAATTCTTGTGTGACAATAAGATAAGGTAAACAAATAGGTGTTACTGAGATCCTCAGAGTGCTGTCCACTGTAGCAGTCCTCATGAAAATAACCATGAAATTTACTCAGATGGATTGCTGAATTTGTCTGTCATTAACTTAGTTATAATTAAACTACTTTAAGGTGACAGGGAGGCGTTTATCACTATAATTTTTAAAACATAAATTATCACTAGAACTTCCTAACATTTATTTTTCCTATTTTTTATGGTTTAGATGGTTGTCAGGCACCTGTTTATATTACGTTATCTCTGTAATATAGACATATGATATCACTCTTATATGGTTCAGTGTAAACCTTGTACATCTGTAAATCTTCCCAGGCAACTTTGAAAGTACATTCTAATTGCTGAGGATTAGTAATAACAGATTGACAAAATAGTCTGAAATTAAAACCGACACAGGTTACAGTGATTTATAGTGTACCTGCCACTTGTACCTGCCATGAATAAAAATGTAAGACTTCTATCACCAGTCTCTCCTGGGACATGCAAAGGCAGTTAGTTCAGTGTTAGCTACAGAAGAAGGCATTGCAGCACAGGCAGAGAAAGAGAACACTGGGATTCTTCTTGTGACCACCCACTCACAGGTACATTAGTTGATCTGTTAAATAAACATTGTAGCTCAAGCAATCAAATCTTTACAAGGGAACGCAATGTCTTTGTTATTTAAGTTTGGGGTTTTTTTAATTCCAATGCCCAGTTAAAATTGTAAAAGTTTCTCTTGGTCCTAGAGCCAATTACAAATTCACTGTCCTCAAATTTTGAAGCAAAACAGGTGAATCGTAGAATCATAGAATCATTAAGGTTGGAAAAGACCTCAAGGATTATCAAGTCCAACCGTCAACCCACACCACCTAGCTCCCTAACCCATGTCCCTAAGCACCACATCTACACGTTTCTTGAACACCTCCAGGGATGGTGACTCCACTACTTCCCTGGGCAGCCTGTTCCAATGCCTGATCACTCTTTCAGTGAAGAAATTTTTTTCTAATATCTATCCGAAACCTCCCGTGGAGCAACTTCAGGCTGTTTCCTCTTGTCCTA
>NW_010137627.1:0-4188 GCF_000699245.1 Pterocles gutturalis
TAAATTAATTACATTATGTTAAATTATATTAAATTAATTACTTAATAAACTATCAGAAAAAAGAATCTAAAGTTTGACTTGTCACAGCTTGCATGGAACGTAGGGGTTTATAGCATAGCAGGTGGCACCATTCATAAATTACTTGGTTTAGGAAGAACCTTGGATATTGTAATAAAATATGCCAGTTTCTTAAAAATACCTGCAAGCAAAATTTCACCACTGCTTTCTGACCTGAATTATCTTCTCTTCACAGCAGAATCTGTGCACATGAATGGATAATTGCTATGGGCAGTCCTGGGCACGAGATCCACGTCTTGACTCTTGTCTAACTCTGCATTGGAGTAAGATGTGGGTGGGGCCCACCACCCTCCACAGGCAGCAAACCAGGCAGGGAGGGCAGGCAGGGAAGGAGGGAGGTGTGACACATTCCCATAGCTCCCCCAGGGCAGAAGATTGCGACAGCAGGGTTAATGATGATTCTGACAATCTCTTATAAAATTTAGGAAAAAAATGTGCCATTAAGATGTGTTCATTTGTAATAAAATGCACATTGACCTTTGCTTTTATGCACCCTACACTAGCACCTGTATTTTACACTAAAAGGAATTTAAATTGAAAGTGTGGGGCATCTTCTGAGATGAACTTGTACTTGTGCCCCTTGTGAGGGGATGAAAATGACAGTAGCAACCATGTAGGAACGGGTCACCTTTACTCTAATTTCATCACATCAAAGCCATCTCTTCACAATTTTATGTATGAGCGTGGTGTTAGCCAAAGCTGCATTACTTTGGTTATGGGCATAAAGGATGTTTATTGAAAGATATAGTTCATTGAACACTCTCTGAACTGAGTTTCTCAGAAGTCAAAGATTAGTCTTTATTGCCGAATGTAATGGAAAACACTTTCTTTTTCCATTTTAGTCATCCTATTTACTGTGTGCTGCTTCTCAAATCTGTCATCATGCTGTTGTTCTTGCCTCATGTTTTCATCCTTGTCTTTCTGTACATTAGGTTATTTTGATCCCGGCTTTTATTTTCTTTCAGTTGGGTAATTAATAGAGCTGGCTTCACTTCTTTTATGCCTATGCTGAATTTGCCTCATTTCTATTTTGCTTTTCAAGTCATACGTCAGCAGAGATCTCTAGTTACAATAGCTTCAGGTTTCCTGGAAGTTCTGCGTCATGAGGCCAAATTTATCCCTGGTGTATTTTCCATTGACACAGAAATTACACCAAGAATGAATCATCCTCTGCTGTTTATGTTCATCTGTTCTTATTTTTTTCCTCAGACATTGTTCATTTATATTAATCATGTAATACTGATAGTCATCTGAATGATGTGAAATCAAATTATGTTGTTTTGGGGACTTGGTAAAAACAAGAACAATGAAATAAAATTATGGAAGTCACAGATCCAGGCTAGACCTGTTTCTTTCAGATAATATATGTAGTACTCACAGTAAGTACTAAATTTTATTGCAGTCTATTTTTCACTGTTCTGAACAAAAGAAATATAAGATGGGAAAATAGATTTTAGAGATAATCTTGCATTTGGGAGCACAAACATTGCAGATACCTCTGACCTCTATACAGAAAGAAAAGATGCATCTCTTGGCTGTAGTAAATTCAGTGAGTCCATGGGGATTGTCCCTGCACCTTTGACATAGCAGGAGGAGCTCTAAGAGGGCAGAAGAGTTTCTGAATCTTTCATTGATTTTCCCTGGCGCTGAGTGGCAGCAATACCTAGCCAGTTCTTACATAGTCCTTGCCAGCTGGACAATGTATCAGCGCATGGTGGCGGGATCTGGGTGTGAGACCCTTCCCTGCCCAGCCTGCCCCAGCTGGGGAGGGCTAAGAAATTCTGGAAAGTAATCTGGATTTTATCTGGATCATCACAATGACAAATACTGTTGTCTCCCATCATACTAAGGTTGAATTTCGACCCAGCATGAGGAACCTGCTCTTTGGTGCCTTGCAGGGAGCACTCTGAAAAGGAAAAGAAAGTTTTAGAATGCAATCGTTTGATTGATGAAAGAGGAAATCTTCACACATTAATAAAATATGTTCTGTAAGTCTTTCTTCTGGCATTCGCTCTTCAGTGATGCATATTGCACAGCACCCGGTTGTTTCTTGTCTTTTTAGATGGGGGGAGGGGGGGTAATAGGTGGGGCAGGCTTTAATTACAGAAGGTGAAATTATGGGATCTCTGGAGCCTGCTTGCTTTATTTTAAACTCACTCTGAGGCTGCTTCTGTCTCAGTCCTGTAGCACAACTGCAATCTGGGGAGCAGGATTGAGCCCTGACTTCCATGTCTTCTGCACTGCAGTACTGTGATGGGCTGGAAACTTAATCTTTTAGCTCTGATATAAAAGTGAAGCAGTTTGGGGCCAAGATAAATACACATGCGAGTGCTTGAGTGTGTTGGTGGGTCTTCCTGGCAAAGATGGTTGGTGAAATGGGTCCCAGACTGTGAGGCAGAAAAAGAGGAAGAACTGTGGTGCTCCAGAGGTTCGAGGAGAGCTGGGGAGGGGATGGGGAGCCAAGGTGAGAGTCTTTTGTAATGCATGTGTTCAGCATCCTTGCCTTCATGCCTTTTGTAGAAGTAAAACTTGAGATATCTAACCATTGCATGCTCTCTTTTTTAAACTATAAATGAAACCAGGAAAAATACTTTGGTGTTTTATTTCAGTTGTCAAAACTATCAGAAAATTTAATACTAAAGTCACCAAAACATTGAGTTCAAAAGAAAAAGACAAGCTTTGATAACTGTATTTTTGCAAATTTGTGGTAAATGCATGAAGAAGTGACATACATTATTCACTAAACAGCCAAACAGAAAAATTACTTTTCTTACCTCTCCCTACCCAGCCATTCTGGACTGGAACTTTTGAAGATGTGAGAAACCCAGATTCAATTCTCTTGCAATTCCAGGGGATTCGAAACCGTACCTCACAACAGAGTTCACTAACTGCCATTGCATGTGTTACTCCGGAGCGTATTTCTTTCAAGCAGTCTTCTTAACGATGTTCAGCATGGCACAGAATACTAAAACTTTTGGTGGATAAGGGATGGGAACCTAGCTGTCTTGCCTGTTTTTCCTTCTTTACCCTGATGGATATTTAATGTGAAGTGGACTTACTCTAATAGAGACTAAGCACAACACTCAAATATACCTTGGAGTGGTTCAAACTCTCCCTTGTAGGTGGGAGACAAGATTTTAACTGCTCTTAGGATTTGGAGGGATCCTGTGTTCTCCAAATAATCTTAACTCCAAATAACCCATATCTTTCAAATACTCCAACACTGCACTGTTAGCACGTGCGATATGGGGAGGAGGTGGTCATTATTTATTTCCTTGAATTTGCCTCCTCTTGTATTGCAAGTACAAAAGCCCAAATATTTTGCTTCAAGGATGTTCCTCTGTGAGAGAACTAGAGTGAAAGATGTAAAGCCTCGTTGTGAAAGATGTAAGACCGCACTCATGAAAGCCCTTAGGGAACAGACAGAAGTGCCCATCACAACCTTCTGGTAGCAACCAAACAGGAGTGAACATGCTGTTTTAAAGTAATCCTGCTCAGCCTTAACAGGTCCTGTAGGCATACAGCAGCACTTTGACTTCAGAGGCTAATGAGAAGATAAATTTGGCAGCAATACTTACTGCTTTGAATTATAAGTAATTATAATTGGGAAAAGTAAAAGAAAGCAGGAGTAATGCTCAAAACTACAAAGGCTAATGTGAGCATTTGCACATGAATGTGACTTGCAGTTCTTTATTTCCCAGTATGTGATCTTGAGCAAATTCAGACCAAGTACTGTCTTTGTTCACTGCTTTAATAGCAACAAATCTCCTTAAAGGAAAGACGCTTTTACTTTTATCATCTTATCAACTTCATGTGAAATAGAACCTTGCTGTCTGAAACAGCCTTGTGTCTCAAGGTACTCTACAAAATAGGAGCTTTGTAGAGACTGATTGTGCACCAACGTATAAGCAAATTGAATGGACAGCTGTATTTGACAATACCTTTTACAGTGCTTTGTTTGAAAGCCTGGAAGAGCTGTCCAGCTGTGCTGCATAATCTTGTTACATTTTTTTAATGTCATAAAGTCAGTCTGACAGAACTAGGATATGATGAAAATAAATGACTCTTATACACATTTAAGTGGACCTAGAATCATAGAATCATTAAGGT
>NW_010137628.1:0-5803 GCF_000699245.1 Pterocles gutturalis
TTCCCCAGGCTGTGTATCCTGGCCCCCAGCTTCCTACAGCCCTGCCCTGCCTGTCCATGGCCCTGCCAAGCCAGGCCTACCCACAAGCTGGCATCTCAACCTGTCCCAAGGGGGTGCTGAGGGCTGGGGCTGCCCTGGCTGCCCCCCTGGCCTGCCCTGCACCCCGGCCAAGCCTACCTGAAAAGTTGAGGACTGACCTCGGGAAGAAATTTAATTCCCTACATCAAGTTTGTCACTGACGTGTCTGATCCAGTTCCAGTGCCACTGCTGCCCAGCAGGACCTTAGTGTCCCAAGCTGTACCCGAACAAGGCTGTAAAAGGACGTGTTACCTTACTGCCTGTCCAGCACCCCGATGTGACTGTCCTGTGAGAAGCTCTAACCTTTTTTTACGTGCTTGGCCTAGAATAACTGTCTCTGCCTGTGTTCACCTGTCTCAGCCTCTGATGTGCAGGACTGCCCCGGCCAGTCAGCAGGCGAGAAGGGAAGCATCTGGTTTCTTGGAGGAAATTTGTCCTCATTTCTCATGGATGTTCAACTCCCATGAAGAGAGGAGAAGGGAAGAAAAGCTGTCAGAACTGGTTGCCTGCTCAGAGGGGTTTAGTAGAAGCTGTTGTTTGTAAGCTTCTTAGCTCATGCTCCATGACAGGCATACACAGCCAGAACAGCTGGAGGGTTCAGGGGGTCTCTCCCGACCCAGCCGAACCCCTGCAGTGGTGAGTCTGTCACCATCCAGACAGCACCTGACCGTCCTGCTACAGAGGCTTGATTCCCCAAGTACACGTTACCCTATCTGAAGGCCTTGATGATGACTTTTTTTCGTTTTAATAAACACTGCCCATGGGCATCTGTGCAACAACGTGTATGCACATACAAAGACATCATCTCACTATCAAATAGCAGCTCCAGGACGTGTTGGGGAGCCAAAGCCAAGGGTTTGCTTCTGAGGCTGTGCAGTACTCTGGAGAAGGCGTCTTAATGCTTCACTGTACTTCCACAAATGACATACTGCAATCAGTAATGAATATGTTAGTCTTGCCAGTTCTAAGAGAATAAATATTCCAGCCCTTGAAATTCTCTTTATATAACAAGTGTGTGACAGTCTGCTGATTTAAACAAAAGATACGTTTCATCACACATTATTTCTTGATAGATAACTGACCATTACATCTCCTTGTTCTCTTTCATGATTATTAACAACTTGGACATATTTCTTGTAATATCTCTCTATAAATAATCCTAGGCTCAGAAGTTTGTTTCTTTTATAAATTAAGCTATCCAAAAGTGATAGCTCATTTCTCTGTAACTAGAATCTGTCACATCTATGGGTAATTTATCCTTGCAGCAACTGACCTTTAGACATTATTTCTTTCAGAAAATTATATTAATCATCTTTGCCAGTTTCCCCCTCAGTCTTTCTCTTCCCACAATCTTCTAATGCAGTCAGAACACCCACCAAGTTTTCCAAATATTTATACTGCTGGTTTTAGAGGAGGAAGGGTTATCTGAGACATTGTTTTATTAAAACTTGATTGTTTAAACATCAATCATCAATGTCTGCATATTCAAATTTAACTTTGCTTGTAGAGTAGGGGATGTCTGTTTTGTAAAGCCAATCTATATGGCAGATGTTGCTACACATACGTAATCCCTATGGATTGTCCTCTAGGATAGACAGGTGGAACAAATGAAAACTAATTTGAATCAAGCTGGCAAAACGTAGGCCTAATGTTTTTGAGTTTTCCTTGCACTGGCTCAAAAGAAAGAAGTTAGCTTGGCAAGAATGTCTTTCCAAGCATCCGTTGTGCCAACTGTTAAGCCTCAATGCCAGTGATTAGAGTAAGAGAGACCTACATTTCAGAAACATTACCTTCTATTCTCATCTACTGTTCAAACTGTAGCTACGAGTCCTTAGTTAACCATGAGACAGATGGACTCTATAAGGGCAGATTAACGTAGCTGCTACCTTCTACTTTGCCAGAGTTATAAAGGCAGAGATTAGAAACTCATAGTAAGGGTGGGATTATACAGACTGAAAAACTGACGTTCTGTGTGAGGAGACATACCAGACTGGCATACCCATTTAAGTTCGATATTTGGGATTCCTTTTATGTCAAACAATTAAGATGTACCTTAGAGAATTTAGTGCTGTCCTTGTAGCTATAACTCATGCTGATGGAACAGTTGCAGTTCATTTGCTCAATGGAAGTCCGTTATAGACTATTTTAAACATTATTGAGTTAGGTGTTGCTGGTAGTTGCATTATTTCTTTTATATTGATTAAGAAATTTAATCAAATGGCTTTTTTATGGCTTCAAACAATCTAAATTATTCATGTGCTGAATCTTTAACATGCTGTCTCAACAAACGGATATTCTATTGTGTTAGAGCTACAAAACAGTATTGTTTTCATTGCTATGTGCATTGTTGAAGAAAAGAGAATGCAAAAATTCACACAAGTGTCTGCAAAAGTTGGGGCGTTTTTTGGTGTTTCATGTACTGTTTCATCAAATTTTATTCTCTGGATACTTATTGGTGATTGATGAACAGCAAAGATGAGAATTTCCTGTGACAAATCTCTGCCATAATTTAATAAAACAAAGAAACTTGAGCAATGCTGCACCTCAGTGTATAGCTTTTGGTTTAGAAAAGTTATCTGGAATCTTATGGGAAACAACAAGGTTGACATGGATTAGCTGTAATAAGACTGCTTACAGTCCATCTTATTTCCATGTAGGTTCCAAATATATACGTGTATTTATAAATATTTTAATATATACATACAAACGTATATACTTTTTTATAGATGTAAAAATGGTGAGACTTTTTAAATCTGATACTATTGACTTGAGCTATTTGTTTAGTCTGCAGAGTAGAATTATTTCTTCTGATGTTAATGATTGGGAAAGAAGACAGAAATAAAGCTCTGAGATTTTAAGGTCACATGAAGTCCCACTCCAGTCCATCATCAAATGTGCCTACAAATGTCTAGCAGTAATGGCTGAATCTATCCATAAAAACCTTTAGTGTAAGAAATTCTACAAACTTTATATACTCTATATTCCATTACTTACCTCTCTGTACTTTGCGAAGGCTTTTACTGGTGTTTGTCTTGTACCTTTCTTGTTGCAACTTAAGTTTTGTTACTCTTTTTCTTAACAATGGTAGAGATCTAATTTTCCCTTTCTATTTTGCTGTAGGGATATGAGGACTCTTATCCTGTGTCACTTCAATCTTTTTGCTAGACTAAAATTGTGATACCTGTTAATACTTTCTCTGCTTTCTTATTCACTCTGTAATAGAGAATTGTTTCCATGATTACAGAAGCTACCAGTTCTGCATCCTGCAGTGTCTCTCGAAGTGATTTGTATACCTCGTCAATATCATCAGCTGATGATGTTAGGTTTGGTATATAGTCCCCATTTATTATAGTTTTTTTCTTTTACTTTTTTTTCCCCTGCTGACATTTCTGCTGTATGAAGGGCAACTTCTTTAGTCTTTTTATTTATGGCATGAACCATTTTCTCATTTGATTTTATTTGTTGCTGCATATTCTGTATTATTTAATCTAATACTATAAACTGTTCTCCTAAATGACAACTTAGATTTCATTATCTGGGACTGTGTATTTTAATTCTGTATCAGCTAAACTTGTGTGATACTGACATGCTTCTTCCTTCAGCTGTCACTTCTGAATGCTTCCTGTGGCCCATACTTCTTGGACTAAAATGAGCTTGATTTCTTAATTTTATTCACTTTCTGTCCTAATCCTCCCATGAATTTTTTGCAATGCATCTAATCTTTTTATCCCTTTCCAAAATATTAGTTTCCTTTATAAATGTTTTCATTATCACAAAATCACAATGTGTTTGTTGATCCGGATTAAATTATTCTTGATGAGATCTTTATTTGGTTGATTTCTTCATAGAGAACAAAATCATATGTGGTCCCTAAAACAATTAAAAACTGAAAACTGTAGCTTTTTCTGTATGACTATTTTCCTATAATGTTCTAACAGCGACTCACTTTCAGTTGCTAGGGTATGTATATTATTTCAGTTTTGCAATCAGAATGCCAGTGTTTCTGTTTGAGTCCAAATGTAGATGGAGAGACACTTTTTTTGCTGGTTAGCTGATGATAGAATAAGCTATAGATCATCATTTGAGATGAGCTTTTCATTTTTCTTTTGTCATGTTAATTTTTATGGTTTCTGACTCCCTAGGAAATGAAAGGCAGAAATGCCACTGCTTTGAAATGAATCCACTCTGAATTAATGTTACATTGCTGTGACTGTTTAAACAGACAGAACATTATTTGTGTACTGGTTTGGGAGGAGTTGAAAGTACTGGTTTTTGTCTGATTATTTTTCTTCCCCTGTCCCCGATAAAATAGTCACTTTGGAAGAGAGATGGCATACTCTACCTAATTTGCAGATCCAGACGTTACCTTGTGTCTTCAGGTTTTGAAAAGGTAATGACAAAAGTGCTTATAAATCTTGTGTTAATTTAAGATATTTAGTCTTCTGTCTCTTAGATGGATATACTTTGGCACTTTAATTAACTGCTTGTTAATTCTAGACTTGCACATTGTTCTGTGCAGAGTCTTTAAATAAGATATACCTATACTGAGACTATATTAACTGTCATATTTTAGCAGTAAATAGATTCTAAGTTTGTTTTATGCATCTCATACATCATTTGGCTTGTGATTCAAAACACACAAGCTATGTTTCCAGGCTTTCATGTACTGTAAATAAATGTAAAACAAGCTCCTTGCACAAAAGTGCTACAAAGTAATCAGCACCAGGAAGGCTAAGAAGCTAAATGGTACTTGGAAGACTGTAATTAATATTAATCTCTTGCATGCCAGAACAAGTGATTAAACTACTCCACCTTTTTTGCTTGATATGCAAATCTGTCTGAGTGGCAACATTGTATGATAAACAGACTACTATAGCGGCCACTGGTTGAATTTTAAATGGCATATGTAGCAAGAGAGGAAGAATTTAAGAAAGAGAAAAAAAATAAAGAATTTCAGCAGCTTAAAGCCTGACAGCATTCTGTTTTCATTGACAGTAGGAAAGGCAAGGACAGAGATTATAACTTTTTTTTGTGTGAATTGATTCAGGTAGAAAACTGGCCTCCAGTACTCTCTTTGCCAGCATGTCTTTTCCTCCAACTCAGGAAAACAACACACAAAGCTCCTGGTAAATATGACCAGACAGTTATCCAAGTGTCTACTGAGAACTATATGTTCCACCCTTCTCCTTGCTCTCAGCGTGGCTCCAAAATGCTGTTCCTATTGCACTGTTACAAAAGCAACTCTCCTCAAGTGACTGTTGGTCGCTTTTCTCCTCTCTCCCTTCTGGCAAGCTCCATTCTTCTTCCATCAGTGCTGGAAGAAAGACAGGTCATACTCTAGTTTAATGCCTGCTGAGGAGTTCATTCTGTAAATATTCAGATTGCTGTAGAATTTGCTCAAATTCGTAGTTTTTTCCATAGTCATACTCTCTGCTTCCATGTTCGAAGTCAAGACTGACATTTCAGTCCAGGTCTTACTAGATCAAGGCTTTGTAAGATACTACTTCTTCCTCTGCTTTCCAGTTTCTTATCTGGCCAGCTGATTTCCTCCTGGTTTCAAATTCAGAATCATCTGGGACAAAGATGAAATCACTTTACCCATGGTAGTCCTGATTCAAACTCTGATCAAAGGTAACGGTATTTTTTTCCTAACTGTGAGAATGAGACCAAAATAAAGTGCATTTGAGTTAAAAAAAAAATAAAATCATAGAATCATTAAGGTTGG
>NW_010137629.1:0-20399 GCF_000699245.1 Pterocles gutturalis
TTTGTTTTGAACTACTGAAATGCTCCCTGAAGCAGAGATTGGCTCCTCAGCCCAGCACTTATGCTGTGCACACAAGCTAGGAAAGCCATAGGGTTAGGCTTCTGTGCAGTAGAAATTGGAGAAATTGGGATAGCTCTCCCATGAGAAGTTTAGATGCAGGCACCCGGAGCAGAGGACTAAGGCATTGTAACCCAATGACTTGGGCATTCATCTTGGAAGTCGGTGACTTCAGATCAAACTTCTGACCTGAACCAGAAAGAACAATGTTTTGTTCTGGCTTCTAAGTGTATTCATTAGCCATCAAGTTACTTGCTGGTTTCAAAAAAAGCCAAAAAAATTACATCCTTCATTGACAAATTCTGTATTCGGTCTGAAAAACCAGTCCTCTCAACACTTAAAAAATCAATAACTTTTAAAAAATTTTTTAAAAAGATTTAAAATTATAACATTTAAAAAGAATAAATTTACAGCTTATTTTTTAATCAGAATTTTCCCAGCTGTTTCTGTTCCACACAAAACATACACATCCAAGAAGGATAAGGTCTGAACAATTCTTTCCCAAAACCAAAGACAACACCTTGAATTTCTCAGGCTCTGTTATATTTTCTTCTGGGTAGAATTTTTTAATTTCTTTTGTCTGTGGGTTAAGTTTTTTATACCAAACACCAGTCTCAAGTGGATAGGCCTATACCTGTTTGGCCACTATGGCCACTGTACAGAACATCATGGTGGAAAAAAATGATGCAGTAAATCCTCCCGGAGATTTTTAAATAAATTTACTTGAAAATCTCCTAGTTCTCTTGCAGGGTTTAGGTCCAATATAGTGCAGTATAGAAGAGCACGGTAGAAGAAATAGGTTGCTTTGATTCTATATGAAAGGTCTACCCAGAATGGATATGTGTAGTAAGGCTGCTAACAATTTATTCATTGTTAAGTCTTTGTATTGCAACTTAAGATGTCTTATTGACTGATGCCAAATCCTGGAGATAAGATTCCTCTCTCTTTTCATTTTTCACTGTGAATAGCTGATGACCTGGCACTTTACAGAAACCTGTCTGGGTCTCAAACCTTGGACAGCTTTTGTGCTCCACTGTCAATTCCTCTGAGTGTTATACCTGCTATGCATGAATGCCGTAATTTTGCAGCATGACTTGCAGACAGGAACAGAGGCAACTGGAACCTATTAGACCATGAATTTTGTTTTATGAGGACCTGCAGTTCCCGTTGAAGTTGTGGATTTTGGCAATTTTTGAAAATGAGACCCCCCTTCCCAACCTTTTGTAAGAAATTTTGACAAAAGCCTCTGGGGCTAAGA
This sequence comes from Pterocles gutturalis, assembly GCF_000699245.1. NCBI lineage: Eukaryota > Metazoa > Chordata > Aves > Pterocliformes > Pteroclidae > Pterocles > Pterocles gutturalis. Next base: position 1,316 of record NW_010137629.1, read on the forward strand.
ATTATTGCAGGAAGGCTGACAGATAGTTAATAAACCTTGTCAACCCTGCCTCGTTCTTCTAATCATGTCCTGTAGTGTGTTTTGGATTACTTTTTAATCTCATCTGTTCTTTCCTCTCTCATGTTGCCTGTATTTTTGGCTTTATGGCTGAAAGCCCTTGATGGGAAATGCATACACATGCATCACCTGCAGAAAGGTGAAATGTGCTTCTACCACTATTTTTTTTAATTGACAGTACATACTACTTTTTTCCAGGAAAGCTTTACTGTAAAGCATTGCCCTGTTCTCACAAGTGGAAACGAAAGCTTATTTTCCATAGATACACAAATGTTTCCAAAAGCAGATTGTTTCTTTTAATAAAGAACAGCTGCACCAAATTTTTTCTAACTGCTGCTCAGGAGGCAGCCAGCATGAGTCTTGACAAGTTGGAGGATTGCATTCTGTGGTTTGGAAAGTCCACTAGCAGAAATCAATACAGCTGCAATCAATCCAATGATGTTAATTGTCATTAGATGTAAATCTGGAGTCCATGTTCTCAGTCCCCTTCTTTAAAACCCTGGGAAATCTTCCTTATATTAATCAAAGTTAATGATTTAAGACAGTAGCCTGTATGTCTTTATATCCACACTTCAGTTGAGATAATAGTTTCATTTGGGTTTTATTAATAAGTACCATAAATATAACACTTGCAAATCACAGGCCTGCACTTCCAGGCAGCATTGCACATGCTGCAGTAAGAGATTCTGTAATTTAAAAATGTGATAAAGAAATATCGGTAAACAACAGATTTAATACAAAGTAGTAATATCTGCAAAAGCTAGCTGATTTCTTGATTGTGCAACGCATTTATGAGTGTGTTGGATCCCCGTCAGTGCTTGAGCTCCAAGACAGCTCGGTGGAGTGTAATGCTTGTGTGAAAGGTGTGTTTCTTTAGCTTCAGCTGCAGCAGATTTTGCTTTCCCCTTTGGTCAGCCTGTGGCAAGCCAGCCAAAATAACAACTACTGCAAATGTCCACATCATTGATGTTATCTTTGAACATCTGTAGTCATACCCATGACTTTAGGTAGCATAGCAAATGAGTTTAGCCATTTAATAGAGATGCTGCAAATCTGTACCCTGCCAGGCTGTTTGGTCCTGCCTGAGTGCCCTGAGTCCAGTGAGTGCTCACAGCCACCTTGCTATGTGACAAAACCAGCTCTGCTTGCTGCCTTTGTTCAAGAGCCATCATGCAGTTGGAATGAAAAGGCCACACTAAAGTGAAAGGGACAGGTTAAATGCACATGTAAATTAACCTTTCCCTGAACAAAAGGCTTAAACCAATAACAAGTTTCACTAGATGTGTGTTCTTTGGTGCCACAAAAAATCAAGCTATTAATCCATCTCTGAAAAAAACAGCTGTTGATCTGCTACTTTGTTGAACAACCAATTCATACAGAGGTCGAGATGTAAAAGACAAAACTCTGAGCAGCAAAGTCAGCACAACTTAGGTGGAAAATATAGGAAGAAGCGAGGGCAATTGTGGAAAAGTTGCAGAGCAGTTTGCTGGAGCATGAAGCAAAAAAATGGTCTATCTGTTCACTGTTGAACGTACACAGAGACATTAAAAGATCTGATGGCTGCAATCTGCTCTAACCTTTTATCTGTGATGAGTGATCTAATAACTCATTCTTGGCTGTACCAGTTATGACTTATCACTTTGCTTACTCATGAAGATGAATGTAAAGTCTTTACAGCTCTCAGCCATCACGCATTCTTTAATTCTCTCTGTGTGTGAATGAGTAAGCTATGTTATTAAATTAATAATAAAATTTGGCTTAATTTAAGTTACAGCAGGGGATGTATTTTTCTTTTTTTCTCTTTTTATTAGTAAATGAGAATTTGTAGCTGCATGAGTGTTAATCATGAGCTACTAAGTGCCTGCACACTATCTATATGCTGTCTATATGCTGATGCAAATGAGCTGATAGGAAATTGTATATTGTAGATTATAACTTTTTTGAGAAAAGTAAAAGCCTATATTTCATACAGGAAAGGAAACTAAATCTTAATTGCTCTTCTGCAGCAAGTAGACAGCAGAAGCTTTTTCCTGGAAAAAATAAAACTGTTAAACCATTAAATATGGGTACCAGTAAACTCCAGAAGAGTGGTCATTACAGCATTTAATGACTGATTTGATGTAACATTAGCACATTAGCACACTCGGCGTTTGCTGGGGATCATTAAATAAGTGTGTTATTAGCTGTCAATAATAACCAGTCTTACAAGCATTATTTGTGTATCTCATGCAGCTAAGCACAAAGGCAAGACTCGGTGGAAAACAGATCACCTAATTCTAACAATTTTTCACACTTCATAAATTGAATTTTAACACTGTAGTGATTCTGGTGTATACCATAATTAGGAAAGACAATCAGTCTTTCTGTATTTAAAACATGTCTTTGTTCCTGGAGGTGGAATGAAGGATTATATTCCAAACACTTTGGTGGTGAAGAAGTAACCACAATAGCACACTCCCACTGTCGCTCTTGCCCCAAAATACTTAACTGAAGAAGTACAAATATAACTGCTTTGACTTTCAGTCAGAAAGTCCTCTCCTCTCAGAAAGAACTCACTTTTCCACATCAAGCATGTTGTTCTTGCATAGAAATCACTCCACTGCAAGTCCAGCTCTCAGTCAGAGGTAACTGGAGGTAACCTGTCCGAGCACCTCTGTGCAGCCCTGGGGCAGGGAAGGTGAGGGAGGCTGAGGCAGGGGGCTCTGGGCAGCGAGGGGCTGGCTGGGCGGTGGGAAACTCCATGAGTGCTCAGGTGGCTTCTGGGGCTGCTCCTCTCCCCAGCTTCATCCCCTGGCTGCCTGTGAGGAAACCCCTCTCGCCAAAAGGGAAGGCTCTCCTGTGCACACCTGGGGAGGCAGAGGGGAAGGGGAGGCTCCTTTTGAGGGTCCTTGTTTTATTCCTGCCTTTTTGAGAAAGTGGCTCCTGTTCTGCAAACTGCTTATACTGGATGAAACCTGGCTGGTTCATCTCTACAGTTTTTCCCCAAGGCCATGTTACTGCCTAGTTCTCCCAGGGGGTTCACTTGCCTAGCTTTTTCCAGTTTCAGAGAGATGACTGATTCTGCTGGAGGTACCGGTGCATAAAATTGGAGTGCCAGGGTAGGAACAGCAACATCTCTAGGATGAGAATGGCCTTTTTAAGTGCAATCAGAATGATTCCTTCACTTAACAGACAACTTTCTGCATACCTCTGCTCAACTTTTGTACAAATATCAGGCCATAAAGCTTGAAAGTCTGACAACAAAGACAATAATAGTTTCAACTACCGAAGCCTTTAATATTACAAGTGTAAGAAATAAATGTCCACAGAGTTTATGTATTTACAGTCTAAAGTTGCAAAGCATAATCTTTCTTAAATGCATATGCTTTAAAACCATCCCCATTCAATGCAGTGGCAAAACTTTCTCTGATGTCAGTGGTATGGGATCAGGTCCCACGTTTTAATAGTGCTGCAGCACTAGCACAACTTTAGGATTGTTAAAAATGGCATGTGAGTGTTTTAGTGTAACTTGTCAGGAAAGAGACAGCGCCTGGTGTTCCCAGTGTGCTGTACTCCTCCTGTCAAAATCAGGTTGGCTCCGTTGCACTGTGTCCTGAAACAGCTCAAGGTTTTTCAGAGGTGTGGGGAAGATCAGTTTTGGCGCTGCAAGGTGCACTGGGAGCTGGGGAGGAACTTGGGGTTAAGATGCTGCTTCCATAAGAAGTGAGGGTGGGGGAACAGCAGTGGTTTGGAGAGCTGGGGCAGGAAGGAGAGTTATTAGTCCCACCGTGGGTGAGGGGAGAATGGGTTTCTGAGAGGAGCTGCCCCATGTCCACCAATGCCTCTGGCTGTCACAGCAGGACAAGCCTATTCTTCAATGCACACCAAGGGTGTTTTACTGCTCTGGACAATTGCTGCTCAGCCCACTTCACAGGCAGACCCTGTGTCATATCTGCACGGTTTCATTCAAGACTGCCTTCTTTCCTTTACATTTGTCTCCCCACAGCTAAATGTACCTAGAGCTTTAGGTATTTGGTTGTCATTTTTCTTCCAAAGCTCTTTGATGCACAGCTGCTGTCACATTGCTCCATGTGTCAGACTTTCTGAACATGCAGAGAGGGGTTAAACAAAGAGCAACACCATGAAAGAAACACGTCCCTTAACAAGAAACTCAGTGAACAAAGTGGAGCCTGCTTTTTCATGGTGCCAGATCTCATGGTCAGGTTGCTCAATGTCTAATAAGGCATGGGTGCCGCTTGAAGATGTCTCTTCAATGGAAGGAGCCATTTTTCAATCAAATGTTTCTGCCTTGTTGAATTCCAGTATTGAATAAAAGGTGAAGTTATCTTGCAACTTTCCCCTCTGTGGGGATGCTAATAGGATCATTCTTGTCCCAGCTACCTGTTATCATGTAACTTGTGGGAGCTTAATATCTTTGAGAGCAGTTTCAACTTGATTTGGAAAACCAGCGGTTTCAGAAAGTACTGGGGAGCTGGACACAGAGCACTCAGGTGAATGTATAACCTCTGCTTCCACGGGGAACCAAGCGAAGCAGCACTCTTACAATAACAAGATGATTATTTACCAAAACAAAAGTATAAGCTCATATAAGGCAGAATGAAATAAACATGCGGAATGCTGTGCAACACTGATGAAACAAAACCTTTCTCCTCAACAAAACCTTACAGACTGCTCAGGGTTAGCCTAGCACTGCACTTTTTTTAGGCAATGAAAATTTTAGTGAAATAGTTTCCACTAGCAGCTTTTTGTTGTTTTTCAGTTTGTGTCTTTATGAAGTGTCTATTTTCTTCTTTTCTTTTTCTAAAGGGAAGGGTGAAGGCTGTGTCAACATGTTAACCAGTTCAAATTAGGTTTTGGAACACCCCAAACACTGAAGGTTTTTTCAGTGGCAAAAGCAGAAGGGGAGAGAATTTTTCAGTTTGAAGAACTTTAAGGGGTTTTTTTAATTAAAAATAAAAACATTTGAGAGAAAATGGTGGCGTTTTCACAAATATATAAAATAACTCCAAGTCAATTCTAACTTTAGTATTGATTCAAATGGGAGCAGAGATTAATTCTGAGCACATTTTTAAATGGCTCTAAATGCATTTTAGAATTTTCTAGAATGGCCATATCAGCAAAGCTGGAATGCAGCATAGTAAGATGATGTTCACAGAGCAGGAGTTTGCATGACTGTAAAGGGAGACATCCTGCGTGGGGGGCATGAAAGGCGCCAATGGTTTTATGGTGCAGCTTTCCAATTTGATAATATCGAGCAGCTTTCGTATGCCTTGCTGTGTACTCAACACTGAGTGCACAAGTCTTCAGCGAAAAAGGGATTTTGTTTTTAGCAGTGGATCATGCTGTTACACCTTTGCTTCATACATACAAACCACTCTTGCCTGTCACACTGTGCAACCAGACTGGAAGTCGCATAGTTAATGGACAAAATGCTTAGCTGTGCTCTCCTCTTTGACCAGTCACTGTATTTTATCTTTAGTGCACTGTGCTGTGTTAGCAACAGTATTTCTCTTAAGTTAATTTGGGTTTGAGTGGTTTTCACTCATACTTGTGCAGTCTGGCCAACATGTCCATGAGCTGGTCTCTGATTAATCTTGTCAAACATATCCTACCATTAGTGCATACTAAGTTCTCATAAAGTACTGACATATATTTGTCAGCAGATTCAAGTATTTTCTGTGCACATAGGCAAAATTTGGATCTCCTTGAGGTCATAGTCACATTTCATAATAGGAATGTACAAAAAGTCTGTAAAGATGAAAACTGCAATCACACATCACTTATTAGAAAGAAGAAATAGCTGATATATATATTATGACCTTCAGTATCTAGACTGCAGATTAAGTAAATTTCCCAGTATATGAAGGAAATCATCTCTAATAATAACCAGAATACACTTCTCCAAAATGTACACACCACTGCTGGTCTGCCAGGGCAGAGGATAAAACAAAAGAGAGAAAGTAATTATGAGGACAGCTACCCTGGTTTATCAAAAATATCACACACCGAACTAGAATGTAGTAGAAGCAACTGCACAATTTGTGGTCAACATGATTGTTTTCTGGATGAGGCTCATGCCCAGCATCAGTGCATGTGGCTTCTCCCTCACAGAAACAGCAGCTGCAGATCACCAAGTCCATCTAGCTCACTTCCGCTCAAAACCAGGCAACTGCCAGCACAAGATCAGGTCAGAGGTTGCTTTGTCCAGCTGAGACTTGCAAACCTCCAGGACAGAGATTCAGCAATCTCTCCTGCTAGCTTGTTCCTCTGCTGCACTACTCTCCCAGCGAAGAAGGGTTTTTTTTCCTAAATTGTCCTAATCCAACCTTCCCAGACACAATCTCTGACTGCTACCTCTTGTTATGCCATCTGCTGATGATGCTTATCTGCACAATGAGAGAAGTTTGGGTCAGGCACCTTTGTACCTTCTCTTCAAGTAGGAGTAGGCTCTTACCATATTGCTTCTTACTCTTGTCTTCACCAGACTTTGTACCAGCTCCCTCCGCCTCTCCTTGTAGGGCACATGCCCATGGCTCCTGCCCATCATAGTAGTTCTCTGCAGGACCCTCTCCAGTTTCTCCACATCCCTTTCAAGCTTGGAGGCCCAGGACTGGATGCAGCATGCCGGTGCAACCTCACCAATGCTGAGCAGAGGCAGATGAGATCTTTCCTCAGCCTCCTGGCCGCCCTCCTCCTAGAGGAGCCCAGTGCCTGGTTTGCAGTGATTGTACTTCATTGGCTCATCCTCAACTTGACATCTACCCTAAACCCCAAGTCATTGTCTTTGTCCCATCTCTCTGCTACTAACTTGTTGCTTCCTCTTTCTCGGGTCACTAATTCTATTTGCATGTGCCCCCCATCCCTGCTGCTTCAGGGTCTCTGTCAATTCGAAGTGAGAGCCCTGTGTAATCTCCAGGAGACTGTGTCACACTATATGTTTGCACAGCACTCAGTACAGAGGGGTCCCATAAACTTGCTTATATTTATACTCGCTTATAAAACAGGTTTTATTTTCAATTGCTTTTAATATACACTTTAAACTATATGTCATCTCCTTATTTTAGGATGCCAACAATAGAACCATACTGTGAAGAGATTGGCATGATAAGAGTGCAAGGAAACTAACAGATTCGTGTCCTGTTTTGAATAGACTGAAATCAGTGTAAAAGGCCAAAGATGCAGTGGTGGTGGAATCTGCTTCATTGACCTGGGGGTAAACAACTACAGTCTACATTTATATGAGTAAAATACTGCCCAGGGATGTTTCTGAGCACTGGAATGCAAACATCTGTACTCTTGAATTGTTAGGACACCGCCTCATATGCCTTTGCATCATATCCAGTCCTCCCAAACTATTCCCAGCCAAGCTTTGGGAGTTGGAATTCACCAGAAGCTATTCCTAACAGGTAATTTGTGGTCATTACATCTCAGAGATGAAGGAATTTAGTAGCATAAATCTGTGACACGTCATGTAGCTAGATCCAGTGCCTAGTCACAATCCTGGGCATGTTTCATATACTAGTAGACACAGTCATACATGCCTGCCCTATGAAATTATGTGGAACTCAAGTTCTATATTCATGCAACAGCAGTAACTGAGAAATAACTTTTCTTCCATGACCGAAAAAGGTGAGTAAAGCCCATGAAGGAATGAAGCACAGATCAATAAAGTTATGCCAAACAAAATAAAACTGCATTAAGATGTAACAGAAATCATACCACCTGCCATACTAGGCTTTATTCCTATCTCCATAAGAGTGAAAAAGGGCTCCTTTAGAAATAAGGGAAATGTGCTGCTTTTTGCAAATCATATTTTTATGTCAGCTCATCTCTTTCATCAGCCTTTCCCCCTAGGAAAAAAAAAAAAAAAAAAAACACACACAAAAAACCAACCTGGCTAGAAAACCTCAATCTATGTCTGGCCTTTGAGTTCTGGACAGCTGTCTGTCTCACTCACTCCCTGGTTCCCTCAATCCTGTTTCCCCCTTCACTATACCTTGTCCTTACCTCTGCTGTCCAGGGCAGACAGCCTCCAAGGCTCTGTTTCCTTCTCCACAGCAACCATGGTGTCCTCGCTGCTTCTGCAACGGCACATTCAGAGTGGCTGCGAAGGGGCTACTCCATCCTCTCTGAAATCTGATTGTTCAAGTCAGGAAGGGACCAACTGTGCACCAAGTGTCACTGTAGCAGTGCTGGGGTTGCACAGCTCAGCCTCCTGCTGCTGCAGTGACAACAACGAGCTTTTTATGCTCCGTTGTAGTTTTCTGTGAGCATATACAGCCAGCTCCCAAAATACTTCATCTCACTGTATTTTCACCTCTCTTTTCTTCTACTTTTTTCCTTTTTTTTTTTTTTAAAGAATTTTTACAAAAATACATAATTATGGATGTGAATGACATATTGACATTTTTTAAGGGTTTATGACTCAGATAAAACATCCACAGTGGATGTTTCCTCTCTTTACATAGCCATAGGAAATTGCTCAGCTCCTGAAAGGCAGAGAGACACCATGTTAGCATCCAAGAAGGAATCATACGTAGATGGGGAGGTTGTGTGCTGGTGTCGGCAGAGGGGAATCGAATGTGTAAAGCAGGAGAAAGGAAGTGAAAGAGCCACCGTAACACACCATCAGAGAGACAGGTGCACCAGAGGAAAACACCAGCCTGAACACAGTCTAGTGACAGAATCCCAAGGAAAAAAAAAATCTACAGAATGCAGTGGTGTGACCTGAGAGAAGCTCAGAAGTGTGAACTGTCTCCTGCGGGTGATTTGCCTCATCACCCTATGGCTAAACAGGGCTCTGAACAGTTTTTGGAAATCAAATAGATTGAATCCTAGGTACCAGATTCTACCATACGCTTAAGCCAAGTTAATACATTCAGTGGAAATTCAGTTCATCTCTGCACTGAACAGCTACAGTTTCCTCTGCTCTGTTCCATTTCCCCTCATTCCATTTCAGGGTAACCCCTGACTAAAATGCAGTGCAGGAGATCTAGTCAAGCCAGAGAGACCAACACATCCAGAGAACAGGATTGTGTGATTTAGAATTACAATTTGAGGAAACCAATGTGACAACTCAGAGGAGCAGGGTCAAGTTGTCTCTCCACACAAAAGCTGAGTTCTTTGACATATTTAAATGACAGAAAACTTGCAGAGTTTCTCACTTCCATTTCTAGTCTCAGTTTTGAATTTTCATTGTAATTCAAGATGGAAATAATATCCAGGCATTGGAAGGGCTCATATTGCAGTCTCCTTACTGCCTGGTGTTATTCTACACAGTGCAAGAGAAGCTTCAGCTTGGGCAATGAGTAGCCCAGAGTGCTAATAACCAAGTCTTTTCCTGCTTAACTGAGTGTCTAAAAGTGATAATTCAGTGGTTCCAGTTAAATACCTTATGTTTGCTTTATATTTGCCCAAAAAGAGGCTTCAAAAGAAGATTAATGATGTGTTCTGCATATGCATTATCTTTAGCAAAGGCATGTGGCATGTATTAGTAGTTCAGGACTGTTGTGACATTCCAACTTGCTTCAGCAGGTGTTGTCAGAGCTGTGCAAATGTTAGCAAACAGATTGTCGAGCCAAGAATTTACTCTTAGACTTTATTATTTTTCTTTTCATTTGTGATTTATTATTTTTGAAAGAGCAGTATTTGCTTTTTCCACCAGAAAAATCTTTTTTTTTTCTTTTTTTTTTTAGTTTCTGGAAGATTCTTTATTGGGTTTCAATGAGATCAAACTTTCTTCAGAGCCCTTAAATTGGTTGTCAAGGTAGTGCCTTTTTCAGAAGTATGCAAATGAACAAATTCAGTTTTGCTTTCAGTCTGCGTGTGTAGAAAATTCTTTTTTCAAGTACCTCTCTAATAATCTAGAAACACCAGCCACCATAGTTTCTCAGGAAAACTGATTAAGTAACCTATCATCTAGTACACTTCAAGTATGAAAAACTAAGTCACACTCAAAGCATCTTAGAGGAAGTTACTCCACTCATTTTAGTGCAAACAAAACTTATCCTATCTGTGTCAAGGAATAAAATGTTTACTATTTCATTGCAAAATTAGAATAATTCCAGTAGAGCCACATAACCAGGGCTGTAGCTCACCAGCTCACAGTACAGGACCCAGAAGGGTATTGATGAAGTTAGTGGGTTTTCAATAGACCCTCAAAGATTACCCTCTGGGGTTCACTAGGTGAATTACTAAAATTGTCTCAGCTTAACCCAGGACAGACTGTCAGCATTTTTGAGTTGAAAATAGTATTTAGATGCAGAGCTATCTAGTTTTAAATACTACTTTATGTGTCAATACAGTACCAAAATGGAAATAGGAGAAAAACACCCACCAGTGATAAAACCCCATAGGATACAATCTTATGCTTTGATCTGAGAGACATCAAGTTTGGCTATTTGAAAATGTTATAATGTCTATTTGTGAAGGTGCTGTCTGACAGTAGCAGCTAATCTGCATCTGGGCATAGATGTGGCTGATAGTTTCATAGCCTGCATGAAGTCACGGTGGTGATTTGTCAATGTACGGTTTGGTGGTGTTTTGTCCTCTGGGAATTATCTCTAGAGAAAGGTACCAATGAGAAGTCCTTAAGTATAGAACAGAAATATCAAAAAGATGGTGTAAGTAGTGTGATGTAGGAGATGAGAGACATAGGAAAAAAAGCACAGTAACAAATGCTGGCAATGTTGCATCCAGCACTTTTAGCAGTTCCAGGAATGGAAAGGCACAAATTAATTAGGTGTTGAGTTCCTCCAATTTCTGTTAAGAAAGATCATTGATTTTTGCTCTGTTCCTCACTGACAGTAATTTTGTAGAGAAGATAAAAAAGGGCTACGGGATTTCCCTTTTTTCCGCTCCTGTTGTCACGAGCAGGTTTAGCCAAATAAATCTGGGATATATTTGCCTACCATCATAGCCAGGGCTGTGCTGACTGAACAGCAGCTAGTACCTTGGGGTGAGATGGGGTGGGACATGCCCCGAGACTGGGCAAGTAGAGAAGGGAAGAGGCAGATGCGGTAGCACAGCAGAGCATCAGTGGCAGAGCTTGCTGGAGGGGAAAATTAAGCACTGGTCTGGGAACAAGTTATAATTTTAAGAGCCTGTTCTACCGAGTCTAACTTACTGCCTCTAGCATAGATCTTCACACAGCAGGCACAGCGCTCATGCTGTATTTTCTTTTAAGGATGGGTGTGCAATTTTGAAATTAAGACATTAAAATCTTGCATTGTGTCTTCAGTGAATAGGAAAAACATGCTTTTGCACTAACTATCCCACATAAAATCCTATAAAGGACAATGCAAAAGAGTGGGGATATAAGCTCATATCCCATCACTGCTAGCTACATACTACGAGGAAGAAACTGTTTAGTGTTGGGTTACTGCTTTCAGAATGGTAGGGGGAATTCTTAACATTATAACCCTGGTAAAAGGCATGGGTAATCGCACAAAAAGGAGGGAAAAATGTAGAGGAATTCATATAGTAGGTGTTGTTCTTCAGAGTGAATTAAATCTGAACTTTCTGATATTTTCAAAAGCAAAGTTGACTCTAATTTTCTAAAAACATGCTTGTATGAGGTTTGAATCTAAATCTGTTCTAAAGATTTTGTTTTCACCCCTCAAAATCTGCTATTCCACTCTTAGACAGCATATTGAGTTGCATCATTTTTTGTTTATTTTTCTTAAGATCTAAATTCTTCTAGAGAAACTCTCTTAGCATCACATAAAACATGTATCTCACGTTGGGCTAGATTCTGATGCTCTGTTTTATGCCAATAATAGTTCATATGCACCAAGTTCACTGAGAAACACAAAAAAACCTCTTAAAATAATAAGATATTAGAATCCTGCTCAAGGTGAGCCCCTTATCCCTCCTTGCCTAAAAGCCACCAACTCTTGCAGTATGTTCCAGCAAAACTCATGTGAAACATTATTCTCAAGTCTAGTTCGTTAGCTAGATAATTAAGAGACTGAAAACATAGTTTCTATCGATCTGAGGACACCAGGGACAGCTTAGTTCCCAATATTTTTCTCAACTGGTTTCGATATGTGGGCTTTAATGACTGAATCGATGTGTTGCAGGAAGGACATCAAAATTTTAAAATATTGCTGTATCATACTTAATTTGCAACACTTTCCTTTTCTGTCAGCACAGGTAAGATGACATTGTCTAGTGATTTAGTCAACAACAAAATGTTCTCAGGCCTTTTCCCATGGGGTTTTTTATGTAAGGAATAATAAAAGTTCACTCATAATTTTTAATATATAAATACAGGTACTTCATATTGTATAGAAAGATCTGTAAAGGGCTGTGGTACTTGGATTTCTTCTGTTTTTACAAAAGAAAACGTATCTATAATTAAGCTTATGCCATAAAGGATTTTCTAATTGAATTTTCCTTTTGACATGATTGATTTCTGTAGTGACTCTAGGAAATGGAAACCAGTAAGTAGAATCTGACATAAAAGAAATATTTGGGCTCTACAGTAATGTCATTTACTACGATAAGAGCTAAACTAGAATACAAATCGCCACCAGCTTCTTCTGTATATGCAAATGCATTTTTTTCCTCAGGGTCATAGCTGCACCCTGTTTGAGGAGGGCAAATAAACACAGCCAGTGACACACCTGTCACTGCAAAGGGGGTAGATGGGAGGGAATTTGTACATCATTAGGATACCTGGCAAAGAATTTTGGCCTGGAAAACGTTAGCGTATAATGTGTCAGAAAAGCTAAAGCCTCCCTCTGCTCTTTCACATGGAATAAACATGAGAATAACCTGCAGGTGAGTGGATTTCTGTGCCAACCTGAAATAAGCATTGGCTCTGCTCCTGTCGTTATTATTCACTGCTCCAGATGACCAGCGATACTGATGTTGTTGTTCATCTGTGTTAAGCAGCAGCACTACTGTGTGTCAGATTTGCTATAGGTCATAAAATTGCAAAGTGATGGTGGTGATGTTCCAAATGAATTTTTACCTACTGTATAATTTCATAAAACAATAAACACAAATCTCCTGCATTCATCCTGAAGCATAGTTAATTTGCAGAGCATCAGGTGAAAAATCACCGCAAGTCGCTCACCTAATAATAATAACGGTCAGCCAGAACTGCTAATAAATCAGGCTTAGACATTCTAAAGACATTCTATCTGGATTATTTATTTTTTCATTACAGGGCTTGATTTTGCAATTTATTATTCCTTTTATTATTTACTTTCTATGGATACACCCATTTTGCTCTGTTAGTGCCCAAACTCAGCAGAAAGCACACATCCCTGCCCCAGGGATCCCACACCAGCTATCACGACCCAGTCTGTGCTTTGTTCATGGGCAAATCCCATACAGGGACGGCAGCTCCAGGCATCTTCCCCCAGCCTGTTCCCACCAGTGCCTGGCACAGGGACCACACACAGGAGCAGAGGTCTGGAGGAGCAGGTCCAAACACTGCCCTGCGTCTGGGGGCAGTTGGGCTACCACTAGTGCTGCAGGAGTTTGAAGGATGCTTCTCTAATAGACATCTCCTGGAAGAGTGGCGGTGGCTGGGTTCGAATAGGCATTTTTCAGCTAGAGAAAATCACAGCAAGATGTGGAGCGAAATGCCAGTCATTTCTATATCTCTGAATTCATAATGTGCAGAATAAAACGTTAACATGTAACATTTGACTGTTGGAAAAGATGAAAAGAGGCTATTTTCAAATTCCCCAAATGACATGAGTTCTGCAATTAGAAGTAAAGGAACTTCAAAGTCTCCTAAAAATGCTACAATACGTGCCGTAATGCCTCCAGGGGAGAAAAGCAATAAAGCTGTCGTGAGACGCGGATCTTGCTTTGCCTTCCATTCTGTTTCTGGGCTGAGCAGTCGCCCATACAGCAAATAAGTGCATATACAGTTACAGCTTGCCTCAGTCTTAGATGTCGCAGAAACCTTCCCTCTCTCTTCTTCTGTCTACCACTACTGGAAATAAAATCAGCAGAACTGCTTTAACTATCAGCCCGAGGTTTAGAAAGAAAGCCAGGACAGACTGTGGAGGGCATAAACAACAAAATGTCTTTGGAGATTCAATCCCCCACCCCTGGACTGACAGTACTCAAAATCACTGATTTTCCAAATGTGCCTAACCTCATGTATTTTTCTGGGCTTTCTGTGCAGATGGAGTGAATGGAAATAATTGAGTTGTGAGGAAAGGTTTTCATTCTGGTGCACCGAGAGGCTTGTAATAAGAACATTTGCATGCTTATTAAAATGTCTTGTTTGTTCATGCCCTGAGTTTTAGACAGGGGTATTGCATTTTCAATTTAAAAAAAAAAATAAAAATAAAAAGCTAATAGCCAATTTCTGAGCATGGCTGACTAGATGGGAATTTGCTAACAATACTATATTCTCATTAGAGAAATTTTACCATGCTCCGGTCAACAGAGAAGACATTTGGCCACAAATAACAGTCAGTTTAGAAGCAGGACCAGCTCCAGTGGGTGAGGTTGCTGTTTCCCACTGCACTGCCAGCAGTTTCTGCTGAGAAACCTGCCTTCACCAGTCCTGGGCAAACCACTGGAGTCAAGAGGCAGCATATGAGCTGCCGTGTCATATCCATTTTCCTGCTGGTTTTGGGGATGTGACCAGTGGTTCCCTGGCCCCGCTGGCTGTCATTCAGGCACCCAGAGGTTGATGTGGCCTTCACCAGACCTGTCTGGAGCCTGCCCCAGACCCACTCCGAAGGACTCTTTCTCATAGTTTTTCTTCTCATCCTCATGTTGCACCGCTTCATGAAGTGGGGTCCTGCCTTAGCATCCCACCCATGTGCAGACCTACCAATGACAGACAGACTGCAGCGTTCCCATTTGAAGCTTGCAGCCCAGTTGCTTTCTACAGCATTTCTCTTTGTAGATTAATTGCGTGATTGGAACGTCTCCACAGCCACCACATGAGAAAAAATGAGTTAAAACTCAGCGCCAGCCTGGCTCGTAGCTAAGCGGAGGGCCCTACTGCTTATTAATGGGTTTCCACAAGGACTCAACATGCAATGCTGAGCTCCAAGGGACCATGGCACTGCGACCCAGATGATATATTGCAGCCTTGCAACAGGCAGGAGCTACTAATTGTGGACACCCTCCCTGTGAGGGAGACAGCTGCAAAGATCCAAACCCTGAAGTCATAGCAGCTTTTCCACAGTTACCAGAGATTATGTAAAACCTGAGCCAAAGCCCCCAACATCTATTTTATTTTGAACAGAAAGCTGAAAACCAAATGGCGAAACATTCCAAATTCAGAAACCATAAATACAGGGATGACATGAACGGTAAAATTAATAACACGACCTCATACGAGTCCTGCTACCTTGTAAAATAACAACAGAAAAAACTCCTCCATATACATATACATTTCTAAACCACCTAGAAAAGAGAAGAAAGGCAGTCTGGGTTGTGTTAGCTATAGAAAGACATTTTGACACTTGAACCTCCTCCTTCCAGCTGGGCTACTGCTGAGGGCTTTGAGATGCTCTCCTTGGCAAAGGGAGGAGGGCAGCTGCCCTCGGTGCTTGGGGCACGTGTCCCATTTGGAGTCCCCCTTCTGCAACTCTCCTGTAGAGTGGTCCATGCAGGGATCCCTCTACCCACCCCTGCCAAAACCTGGCTCAAGGGGAAGGGCCCTGATAACTTGTTAGGACGTTACTTAAGCATCTGTTAAAAGTTAAGTTTGAAAGTGGTTTCTACACAGACTGGAAGCTTTGACAGTTTTGTGTGCAAGTCATTACACAATAGCTTTATGCTTTGCATGGCCTCTAAGCACTTCCAAAACTGAAATAAATACATAGATATTTTTACTGTAAATGTTGAAAATCTGCAAAGTAAAAATATAGTAAGTGAACCTAATGTACTGCATACATTTGGAAATATATTTCTCTTCATGTCAAAGTATAAATAAAAGCATCTATGCAAAGTGCAAAGACTATTGGAAATTCTGAGCAACGATGTTCAGATATAGCTGAACAGCAGTTTAAATTATATTATTTACAGGAAGTTTTTCCTCTACCATCAAGAAAATAAATGTAAGCCCATCAAGGAAACCATAAATATTTTGGGTTTGCATCTAGTAAATCATGACAGAACCGAAATATTATAACAGTTTCTCACATCAGATGATTTACACTGTTGGGGACAAAATAATATTACCTGAGTTGTTTATGCTAGGCAGCTGTTTTGGAAAGTCAGTGAGAGAGCAAAGGTTATGTTACCTTTCACTTGCTTTACAGTTTGATGAAGAATTTGTTCAAAATGGCCCTCCTTCTGTGTAGTGGAGAGTATAATTCAGTATTGGAGTATAAAAACAAAAAAGAACAAGGAAAAACTTAGAGAAGTTCTGCAAACTGCAGGGTGACGAATTTCCCCAAGATAATCACAGATAGCTGCAGAAAACCCTTTCAGATGTTTATTACCCTTTTGTATGGGGACTGCAATGTTTCTGTGCACTGTGCCTTTCTGTGTAACACTCCATTTGATATGTCTTATGTGCCTCAGCTGCTGTTACTCAGCAGGCTTCATTTACCTCAGTGGAGCTAAGCCAGTTTACATCAAAAAGGGATCTGGCATACAATTCTAAGAGTTGTTTAAGAAATGCATAGCCCTTTTCTTGTAGGGTTCGTAGAAGCAGAAAACTTCCCTAAGGACATAATGTTATGTGCTTCTCTTGGCAAACAAACAGTTTTCCAGTTCAAAAAACTGAAATATAAAATATATAAAACCTGGGCATACAGAACCAGGTGTGAAACACCCCCTCCTCTAAACAGACTAATAAGAGTGACTTTATCCTGTGATACTAGGAGTATGATGGATATTGGGCTGTAAACAGAAAATGTTCCAGGTGTAGAGAATCTGCGTCCTTCACTCTTCCAGCTTTTGCTATCAGGGAACGCTAGTAATCTCTACCATTTGATATATGGAATTTTATGGTAGCTCTTCTTCCTCTTTCTGTTGCTGTGTTGTGAAAGCTATCAAGGTTTAAAAAAAAAAAAAAAGTGCTGATGTCGGTGATGATAACTTATTTTTAAAAAAGGAAGGATATTAACATTTCAAACACATTAAATGACGGAAAAACAAAGTCACAAAGATCTCAGGGTATTTGCAGCTGGTGTTAAGCAGCAGAGTGTCACTGAGGTGCACAGCTTCTTCTTCTAGTTCAAAGATAAATTAATTCAGTGAGGCTCTGTAGTTTTTATGTCATGTAGGTCAGACTGGATGAGCACTGTAGTACCCTGTGGTTTTATATATAGACTGTAGAAGGTGGCCAAGCTGATGTCCTTTCTTTAAGTAACATCATGTATTCCCGCTGCTGAAACAGAATCCTGGACTAAATGGAGCATTGATCTGACCCAGTAAGATATTCCTTATGTTTTTATAATCTTATCTATAAATCTCTACCAGCTGATAGCAGCAGAAATTCCAGCCTATGCTTATGTTATGAAATATTCATCAATCTGTCTACCTAGACTGTATCCTTCCTCTTGTATTCCACTTCTTCCTTTGCCTATATTTATTTGTTCTGTTCTTACATTACAAGTTCCCCGAGAAAGGACATATCTTCCACGTGCTTCCTGCAGTGTGACTAATATATTTTAGAGCAATACAAAAAGCAGAGTAATAAAAATATTGCATTCTCCAGGGCCACCTGTTTTACTTCCCATGTTGCAGAATTCCGTAATTAATTGTGAGTCAAGGAAACCACTGGTAAAATGTATGTGTCAGGAGAAGTAACCGTGGACAGCACAACCATTGTGCTAGTGGATGGTTTGGCAGACTGCTGCCTGTAGCTCCAACAAGTCAGGGCCTCAAAATTCACTTTCCTCTCTAGGAGACAAATTCAGAAGGTGCCTGCCGCTAGTTGATGGAAAACATGATAATCAACAGGTTTTGTCAATATGGCTTTCAAGGGATCCAAGCCTGCTTGGCAGTCAGTCTATGTGCAATAGCCAGCTGGAGAAAACTCCAGCCTAGACCACTGACAGAGAACACCCAAAACACTGGAAGCAAATCTCTGTCAATGACATTACACTCATATGCCATTAACAGAGGCTAAAAATGTGTAAAATGGAGAAGGAATGGAGCAGTTAATTAACAAGGCAGAAGTTATATCTAGTGACCTGTGTAAGCCCTAGATTTTCTGGACTAGAAAAAAAAAGGAAAATCATTATTAAAAAAAAAAAGCTGAACAGTCTGATAAAGCTTTTCCTGCAAATATCTCAAAGCCTTGATATATCTTACTTACGTAGGCAGCGTTGCTGTTGCACTTGCAGGAGCACTGAGAGCCACCCCAGCAGGGCACTGTGCCACCGCAGAGCAACAAGGGGCAGCAGCTCCCATCTGCGGGAGGTACCAGTGTGCCAGGCAACGTGGGGCCCGAGAACTGGTCTGTAAAAATGGAGCTGGTGGAGAGAGCGCTGGCTGCTGGGTGATCAGGGGATGACATTTCCCTCCTGTTCCCATGCCGGGCTTGCTCTCTCTGGCACGTAACACATCCGTAAGCACAGTCTTTCCCTGCACATCTGTGCCACGCAAGCAGTACAACAGACACGATTTGCCAGTCTTTTTCTTAGGTGTGGCTTGCAAACTCTAACTATTATCTCAAATTAGAGTTTTGGGTTGGGATCTTCCCTGTTAGGCATGCTGAGTTACAGAAGCTGTGGTAGGGTTCCTACAGGCAAGGTCCTGGGAGGTACTGTGACATGTTATCCTCCTGTTTCTCCCCCTCCTCCCACATTAAATTACAAGCCTGGCAGAGGAATCAGCAGAAGGCTTCACACCACAGTCGCATAACAGCTCAGAAGACCAAGGTTTGTTAATGAGGTTTGGGCTGAGAAAGCAGTTAATGACGGGGTGCAGCTGGCACACCAGTACACATCCGAGGCAGCAGGAGGGCAGGAGCCTGTAGCAGAAAGATAATAAACCTGCAAACCATTCCAGCTCAGTTTGCCAGAGTTCACCTGTCAGAATCCCAAACACCATTTGCTTTCTGCGGTACCTAATATTTGCTGAA
>NW_010137629.1:20430-37191 GCF_000699245.1 Pterocles gutturalis
TTGCAGTAGAGTTCTGTGAGCCAGAATTTCCCCTGAGGTTTTAAAAACCGATAATCCAATATTAGATAGGATAACATTAAATTAGGAAAATACAATCTCATGCTTCAGGGCTTGTGCCAATTTAAAGCCCAAGCAGGTAGGCAGGAAGCAAGCTGAGCTGTGAGCATGTTAAGCCGTGAGTATTGCATACCTTCTCCTGAAACACCTAGTCCTGGGTGTTGTCTGAGACAGGAGGCTGGATGAGAGATTCAGTCTGGTCTGATACCTACTTTTCTCATTGTTTTTAGACTAGTCTTATGATATTAGGCTATAACTTTTTGATGTTTCTTGACTTCTTACAGGTTATGTAGAATCATGTAAACAATTGCTCTATACGCTGATAAAAATGCAACATAAGAAGTAAGCAGTTTCAAGAAAGAGCCATGTAGTGATGTGCTGACAAACTACTGTGTATTTGAGTGCTCTCACAGTAAATACGTTTGGCACTTACAGCTATTGCAATGCTAATCCGTGTCCCTAGGTAATTAGAATATGCCCAGAAAAGGTGCTGTACAAAATAACGAATGCCCAAATAGTTTATGTGTGAAAGCAGCATGAAGAAAGACAAACAAAGGACTTCCAAATAAGTACATGAGGATCTTTTTATGTCCAGTTTCCTAGTTATTTGGAAGGGCCTTGCCATAAAATACAGCTCTGGATTTCTCCTAGAGTTTCTGCTGTAATAATGCAGACGAGCTTTGTGCATCTACATATGTATATCATTCACAGAATATTCCTTGAGTATAGTATGGTTTTTGCCCCTTGGTGATACAACACATAAGAAAGAGCTCCACAATTCAAAAACAGCTAAAAGGCTATTTAGCACATATTATCTATCTTGATTTCCATGAAACACTCATTTCAGACAAAATTAGAGGAATCCATTTCTTTTTCCCTGGAGTAGCTTCTAAACTTATAGGATTTTTTTCACGTTCTGTACTTTCTCCCTCTACCTCTATTTCTAGTCACCTGTTGAAGTGAGCAGATAAGTAAAAATTAAAATGGATCTGGGCTATACTGGCTTTTTACAAACATGACAGTAAAGTAACCAGTCACCTGAGCAAGTGTCCAAAACCTGTGACATCATCCATATCCTGCAGAAACAGATCTTTTCAAAAGCATATAAGAACATACATCATCTTTTCACAGACACCTAAGAGCTAGAAGAAATACCCAGCCGTGCTCCAAGTCAGTTCAAGTCTCATATAACTATGTTAACAAGACACTGGACCTACATTTGGTCACTAGGGTTGAACTCAACGCTATGCTTAGATAGATATGTGACTTCCAGGTGGAAATAGATCACTTCTGCCATGCCTGGAGCACACACACAGTTGGTCTGCACCTGTGTAAATTTACCCTGTGTCTGAACATTGATGAAATTAATGCTCTAAGATTACTTGTGATGATAGGAGTACAGATGTCAATTTTGCCTTGTAAGTGCAACCAGTCACCAATTTGGAAAGAAAGAAAGAAAAAAAGTAATAAGGCTGTACTTCCCAACCAGCTCCCACAGGAAATTCTTGCCCACTTAGAGCATCTCCGTGCACCAACAGCTGATCTGGCATTTGTCACATAAGGAGTTGGAGATCTCCCCTGGCAGAAACTGCAGTGGGTGTAAAAGGGCAGCTGGAAGCATCAGTCACTAGTGGAGGGAGGGAGGGAGGGAACTGGCAATAGTCAGAAATTATCAAAAGAGGGAGTTTCTACTCCAGCATCAACCCCTGTGCTTTAGGAAGATCCTGCCATCTCCCCTCTTCTTATCCCTGTCATCTGACTTCTTCTGTTGTGATAAAAATCTAGTAACTGTTCATGTGGTAATTTTCTGAGGGACAGAGCAATATGTACAGGGACTGTGAGAAAGAGCACCAAGCCTTTAATAAGGAAGCTGTAATAAAGCAGTTACCAAGTCCTAAATTCATGTTAAGTTTGTACTGAGTACTAGAATTAAAAAAGTAGTCAAATGCTTTTTTTCCAAATTGTTACCCAATTAAGGGGAAAAAAAAAAAAAAACAGAAAAAAAGGCAAGTCCAAAATCAGTTCTTCAGACTCCATTTTTCCCATCTAAGAGGAAACAACAGTATCCAAAAGAGAGTCAGCCCATTTCTGCTGAACTTCATAACTTTAATAAGCAATCTTCCTTTAAAATCAATGAAGAACCAATGTAGCTATATGAGGAGTTTAGTATTACAGTATAATATAATAGCTGAAATACTACCATCCGCAGTCTTCCTTGACACCAAAGGCCACGTTTATGAAATATTTTACTCCCACTCTTCTTCTACCTGACCCACATTTCTCAGTTCTGCTTTGAGAGACTTGGAGAAAACGTATTACAAGGAATGCCTATCATCTAGGTTCAAATTAGATTATTTTTGTCTCCAAATAAAAAGTGTGAGCTAATAAAATCAAGAACTGTGTTCCATTATTCATTTGGAAAATAAAAAATATTGAATGACTTCATGTTCACGTGAAATAGAAACCCACTTTGTCTAGTGGCAGAATGACTGTCTCCTGAAGATTGAACTCAGTGAAGCAGTTTTTCGATGTTGAGGAAATGTTTCCTCTGTTGAATTTCTACAAAATGTCAAAAAGTGACAACATCCATAACTAAAAAGTCCAATAAAATTTGTAAATTACATTAAAATTATTTTGTTTAATGTTATGAAATGTTTAGGTTAGGTTTGACCTTTTTGAAGTACTTTCTATGTTAGGCTGCCCTTTAACATAAATTATCTTGAATTTTAAATTGAGGACATTTTGAACCAAAAAGTAGAATGCATCATTAAGACAATGTTGAAACAGATATTACATTAAATGGCCAACTCAGTCATTCATTCATTTACTTACTTTGCCTTTGAAAAAATGGAAGTAAGTCAACAAAGTTTTTCATTGAAAAGGCATTGAAAGGCCCTAGATGAGGTAACTAATGCAAAAATGAGTTTGAAGTTCCAATTCAGGTCCTGATTGACCTGTTCATAGTTGTTGAGAAACTCTGAAATGCAAAACTTAAGTTTCACTTACCTGGCTACATAAAATCCTAATGCTGGGACATCACCTCAGTATTGAAAAAAAATTTCCAACACAGGGAAGTTTTCTAATTCCTGTCTTATGTCTCCCATTATGAATCTGTCATTTTGATCAAACTACCAAAAAAAAAAAAAAAAAAAAGTTGAAATCTTTTAGACATTTACTTTATTCATTTCACTAAAATCCGTTGAAATTTATGTCTGCACATTACTGTTATCTTCTTCCATTGTTCCCATAATGAAGTAGATTCTAAACTCTCTTAAAATATTATCTTCTGCTTATTTAGACATCACTCCCTTGGCCAGTTGGGTCTATTCATATGGCAGAAATACTTTATAAATACTTTGTAAATCCCTTGCAGGATCAAGGTCTCAGCTTATAAATAAGTAGTGGCTATGTAGTATTAGTAGCGTCCTAGGTTGTATAGTACTCAGTAAAATTAAGTTGTCCTTTGGGAAGCACCTAAGACTTAAATATATCAATTAATAAAATTAAAAGAACACTAAGAAAGTGATCTCAAAGAGCACAAAGTAAATTCCAGTACTTTAGAAAGGTAGGATTAGTTTCTTTGGTGAAGCTAACTTCTTTTACTGTGTGAGTCTTATTCAAATATTCAAAATGGAGCTTACCTCATTTCATCCTGGGTTTGCTTCTATCAAAGTCCACACTGCTTCTGATGGACAGTCCAGGAATACTTGAGAACAGTGCTTATTTGTATATGTATCATATTTTTAGCAGTCTTCAGAATGTATGGTCTTATTCTT
The DNA here is from genome assembly GCF_000699245.1 of Pterocles gutturalis. NCBI lineage: Eukaryota > Metazoa > Chordata > Aves > Pterocliformes > Pteroclidae > Pterocles > Pterocles gutturalis. Next base: position 24,264 of record NW_010137629.1, read on the forward strand.
GTAGTAATACTTTCCCCATTTAACCACCCAACATTTCTTTTGTTTCTTTTGCTCCTTCCACATCTTTGAATTAGAGTTTAGGATCTGGCTCACAGAAAGCATTTTGGTAGCTGATTGGCATCAGAGTAATATTTAACCTGTTGATTTCAGCTGAGGAATCTGGCCTTTATTGTCACAGACAGGGAAGATAATTTATTACGTGCATTAGCACTCTCTACTGTTTGAACTGTCTACGGTTCAAGACAGAAAGTTTTTTAGTTCTTCAACATACAAGGACATTTCTGAACACTTTGAAACATGTTATTCCTTGTACTTCCAATAGTCAACAATTTGAAGTGTGTATGTGTAGTTTCAGGAACAGGGAAAGACATATGGTTGATTTTTTTTCTTCCTATGGAAATCAAAGCTTTAATACTTCATTTCAGAAAGAAGATGCCAGACCAAATGAATGTCCTCTGCTTGTTGCGTTGTAGTCAGGATATATGAATAATACTATTGATGTGCAAACACAAAGAGCTGGAGGCTTATAACTGTTTCTGTGTAATTAAAGGCCTGCAGGAGGTACTTGGTGCCAATAGGCACAGGATGTTTATGATATAAGACAGTAGAAATGACAACTGACCTTTCTTAGAGTCATAAATGAGCCTGCAACAACTTTGGGGCTTAATTTCCCTGCAAGTTCCTCCTTTGTTTTCCCATCCTACATGATTCCATCCTTTTGGATACCTTGCTTCATATTACTGTGCCATAGTCAGAGTGTACATTTAATCATTGAAATTTTTAACCTCCCATTTGAAACCTGACCTTTTCTTTCTACCAACAATCCTTCTGATGAAGAGGATGTTCTTCCTCTGCTCCTGCCTTCCCTTTCGCTCAGATATCAGTGCTATCCCAGTGAGCATGCTTAGGGCAGGCTCAGTCCTACCCTCCCTCCCCTTGCTCCCAGAGAGTTAATGAACTTCAGAAGAGCCTGGAAGTGACAAACTTGGAAGACTTGGATATTTGCATTTTGCTTGGGTGAGCTTTTCCTTCACTCTTGAGCACAGCCACCAAAGTAGCCCTGCTGGCATCTAGCAGAGCTCTGGGTGTGAGTCATTCAGATGGCTCCTGAGCTGGTAGCAGCAACCTGAGGTGCCTGGGAGCACCTCAGATACCACTGGCTCTTCAATCACACATAATCACTAAAAGTTGCCACCACAAGGCCAGAGTGAGAGAAACCCAAAATGAATTATGTGGCTGCAGTTTACAACATATGAATATACCTGATCTCTTTCTGAGCTTAAGTAGACTAGCACTTGTGTTCTCTGCAGAAAATAATTGGCAAGTAATAATCTGGTTAGATAGAGGTGCTGTGATAATGCTGTGATGATAGGATACAAAACCAGAGTCTGTTTTTCCCTTTGACATCGTTTTCATTTGTCCTTGCTCCTTTTTCTCTTCACAAACTGCACAAAATGATAATAGTAATGCTCACTGGTAAAGTATTTCGAGGATTAATGGTGCTGAGTATTGCCCTCATTTAATAAGGGGACAGGCCAGGATATGTTAGCTATGATACAGCACAGTAATTGTGCCACGGACACCTTTAAACTCCCCTGGCTTTAGTCCGTATTATGCTCCTGACCTTAGAAATGTAGTGTAATGACTTTGGGGTCATCCAATCTCTATTTCATATAATTCCATTGCTCAATGCATAAACAACTGTAGCAAATCATAAATCCTGGTATAGTTGCCCTACTGGAGTAATTTAACCTTTCTCTTAGACAAATATATTAAAAAGTCAGTAAAACTACCCTCGTTCCTATGCCTTTAACCATCTCTCTTTTTTCCCTCTTTTGATTTTCTTGCTGTGGCAAGGTTGACATCAAAAATCTTCCACTTATGAAGCCCAATCTGAAGTGGTCCATAGGTTATCTTGACAAAGCTGATCGATCACTGTTTTGGTCATTTCACTTGTTCCAAGAAGCAAAAGCCTCATAAATCTCTGGTGATGTCATCACTATCTTGCACCATGTGATGGCCACGGGTTGGACCTCTCTTAATTGCCTTTGTGCTTCACCATTGGTCATTGTGGAGGAAGATAATGGATTTATTTTAAAAAATAAAGTCAAAATTCCCAAATTAAAACTTTTAAATTCTGTTCCTGCTAGACTGTAAAGGCAGCAACATTCCCTTAGATGAATAGCAGAAGACAGTGTAACAAATTAATACAAATGAAGTCATTCCTGAGTGACTCCATCTGCTTTGGAAATGAGGCTCAGACTTTCTAAAATGTGGCCATGATCCAGATAATTAGGCCTGACTCCAAATGAAGCCACACAGGTAACTTACAGCTTCATTAACTCTTCTCGGGAAGGCAGGCCTCCAAAAACTAACCTTAATAGAGCAGCATATGATCCATTGACAATCTGTTTGAAATTAAAAAATGAACTTTGTTTTTACTATGTTACATGAGTATCAGGCCAATAACATATGCAGGGCAAAACATTAGGGGATTGAACATGTTCTTGTATCTTGCATCACATGCCAGTCATTATATCCACAGAACTGGGATCATAATTTTCTGTTTACAAAGTTTAATCAAAATACATTAATAAGCTACAAAATCTAAGCAAGGCACAGAAGGTGTCTGCAAGTGTCTTTCCTCTGTAATCAACACAAGAATTATTAGGTAATAACAAATGTTATTCATCTTCATAATGGCAAAATGACAGCCTGCTTAAAAATAACAAATGACTGCTCTTCATCGACTATTACAGGGTGAATATGACCTTCACGTACTTTAAGCAAACAAGTCCTCTTTTCAAAGACTTCCCTAGTCCTTTAATTGGTAATGATGAGATACTTTATCTTCACTGAGGAAAAAAAAAAAAGCTCTAGTTGTACCATTTATTTTAGGCTTGGAGGCACTTTATACAGCCCTCTCTGTCAGAAAATATGCTGAGATATAATACCAATTTTTTCATCAATAATAAAGGAATGCATAATTAAAGTGCTTAGTGAGGTGCATAATGAACTCCCGTGAGATGTTCCCCCTTATTGTTTATCAGTCTTCTGTGTTATTTTTTTCTGTTGACATGGTGCTGCTTTAGTGTAACAGAACTGGATAAAATTGGGCTTAAAGAAACCTCAAGAAGTTCTTTCTTACATCTGTCTGTCCCAAGACAAGAACAGTGATGCCTCAGCCATCCCTGACAGAAGTCTCTCCTATTGCTTCTTGAAAACATCCAGTGTTAACAGTTCCTCCCCTAGGAAAATCAGTTCCAATCCTTGCTGCTAGAAATATTTTCATAACATCTAACTTGAATCTCCCTTGTTGCTACTTAAGTCCAAGTATCTTGCAGAGTAGGCCTTGGAGTTTCCAGACTGAAGCTTTTCTATAGATGTAGTCTTACTTTCTAACCAAGTTTCTCTGAGCCTGAAAAGAGTAAAGTATGTGCAACAGCTTACGTACGTCAGTAGTCAGACTGATGAGGACGGAAGCCTAAACAATTGCCACCTAGTACAGTAAAACCAGTCACTCTTCCTAGCAGAATTTTCATACAAAGACGCTTTTTTGGTGTTAGGTAGTTTTGTCAATTTAGGCTGCTCTGATCCCTGCAAATGATGGTTTACTGAAGTTCTGGCCTCTTAATAATACTGACAGCCAGAAAGGGAACTGTGCCTCCTGCTAAAGGAGTGCACAGTAGCTACACCTTCTAGCAAGGTAAATTAGGGCACTCTTGTGAACACTGTCTATAGATAAAGCAAAAAACAGAGTAACTACCATGCTTACTTCTGCAGTTTAAACGATGTTTCTGCATTTGCCAAGTCACAGCCATATTTGACTCATTTGCCATACAATTTACACCCACAGGATTTGAGATTAATTAACAGCTTTCTCCTACCTCTTGTTTCTCTCACAGTACAATGGGTGTTGCAAACAATATGTAGTTTGCCAGATATACTCAAAGCAGAAAAAAAGGTGATACTAACATTTGTGGAGATCATTTTACCGATCTTAGACAATCATTTGGAGTGAAGATTGCTGTGCATTAGAAGGAACCTTTTAATCATGCTTCATAAAATCAATTGAATGTTGAAACAAGTGCAATATTGCCTTTGATTAGTCTCATAGTAATTGTAGCAGAGCATCATGCTCTGTGTTAAAATTTTTTTTGTTCAATTTAAGGGAAAACAGTGACCCAGATAATTCCAACTCAGTCTGTTTGCTCTAGTATCTGGCTTTTCCTGCAAATCAGTGTGTAATTATTTATCATTGACTTTTCTTTATTCAGGCACAAAATGCAGGCATTGATTTTAATTTTTTTAACATGCTTATTGAATTATCTCCATAAATCAGCTAATAATTGAATAAATATTGTCACAAACAAAAGCAAATTGTGTCTTTTATATTTTCCTGGGCTACAAGTAAGCCAAAATGCAAACCTGTGCTAGAGAGGTGCACACGCACACACTCACACGCACATGCATGGAAAGTTTCTTATAAATGTATACATTATAAATTTATTCTGATCATCTTCCCTTTTGACAGCTATGACAAAAATTAACTGAAGACCATTCATTAGATGTTATTAGTAACTTTCTGATTATCTGGTTCAAGCTAACTAGGCATGGCAAAGGCAGGCAGATGGTTTGATATTCTCAGACAACACATGGTCAAAAGCTAACTACTGTTTGCTGTGAAAGGAACATACCAGTTGTGCCTTCAGCCTTAAAGAGATGATTTATTAACATTATCAGCGTTGCCTCCTATAAAAAAAGCACTTTCCTGTTTGTGCCAAATTTGAGAAAATCAGGAGACTCAGGAAGAGCAAGGTGATAAGGAGTATTATCTGAAAGGTTTTTCCCTTCCGGGCTTTCTTTTTCCAACTCACTCTCCTTCTCAGGAACATTTGCCATTCACCAAATTGTGTTTTCTATATTTTTTTGCTTGTGTCATGATCTTACGTCTTCTATGTGAAATTACAGAATTATCAATGTGTTTTTAATGTGAAAGCTCTGACTTTCTTATTAGAATGGTGGATTGCAGAGTGGCAGGGAATATTGAACAGGAGCCTGTTTTCCTAAACCTTCTCCAAGGCAGAATTTCAGTCATTCGTTAAATAAACTGATAACGGTATAAGATTAATGCTAATCACCTCTCCACATATTATTTATTGGATGCAAGATGACTATAGGACAAAGACTGCAGCAATGTTAATAACTCAAGGGTCATGAGCTGAGGACTAGCACACCAGGCTTTATTTATGGGTTTGTGTAGAGGGTACCATATTTTGAAGAGCCATAACAGAGCCAGGGGTTTGCATTCCTGGTGACCAGTCAGGGTCTGAAGCATGTCCCCCTGTGTTTGCTTCTTCTAAGCCCAGCTAAAACAGGCTCTGTCACAGGTGAGATGTTACTCAGTGAAAGTTACTGGCAGAATAACCTAATACAGTGTCAATTAGCAACAGGAAGCTAGTATTAAGGTTAGAAATGGCGAATAAAAGACTGCAACACCACGGATGGCCAAAATGTGGGGAGTTCCTAGTCTGTGTATGTGGACATGGGCAAGGCAGTTTTCTTGGGTCTCCTTCCAGCAGACACAGACAGATATGGGATGCCTGCAGGACCTTGCCACATCTGCAGGTTGAGCAGTGATGCACCCAATGCATCTGGACAGGGAAGTGAAGGGGCAAGCCAGCTTTGGGAAGTGAGGGAGTCTTGGCTTTGCCTGCCAGCTCCCCAGAAAGGAGATGTGTAGCCCTGGTAGAGGAGTCAGTAGCACGCATTAATGCCAAAACACAGCAAGTGGGAGCCAGGAAGAACAAAGACTGTCTCTCTGTGACTTGCACTTACTCCAGTTTGTTTGCATTTTGCACAGGGCTGGTGACAGTCACACTTGATTTCTCAACAGACAAATAATTCTGCTCGCTGATATGGTGCTCTACAGCCAGCTAGGGAGAGACGAGTTTTCTCTACAGAAAGGGCTGCATTTTTGGAAAAAGATATAGTGTGTATTGTAATTTGAAATCAATGATGCACTAGGAAGTCAGGAAACAGCACTACATAAATCAGTCAGTTATCAATATTATGCTTGTTACTTAATAGCATAATTTTAAAAGAAAGTTGTCTGCAGATCTTTAGTGTCTAGGTAATTGTCTAAAACAGAAGGTTGTAAGAGGGCTTGAGCTTTTCCAAGTTCAGTTGACTACTCTTCAGCATTTTTTGGTAAAGCTTATAGAGGTAGGCAAGGAAGTATTTGTTCCTTCATTTTAGGAGCTGGGATTCATCCAAGGTTTTGTATTAGAGAATGGTGTCTCTCCTTATTGTAACGCAGAAGGGTTCAAATTATTTCTGTGGCTAGATGGCAAATCATATTTGGAAGTGGTGAGAAAGAAAATATACGTACAAGTACAACCAAGTCACAAGAATTCGAGTAAAGTCTGATGAGTACCTTGTATATGAAAAGCCATATGTATACTATTATAATGCAAATATCATAATGAATTGCAGTTCTTAACAGAAGTACTTAAATGAGCATTGGGAGCTGATTAAAAGATTCCTAGTCTCATTGAAACAAATCTTGTTGAATACAGGTATTCTTGATTCAGTCCTTTGGGAGCATTTCTGAAATGAGCCCTAAAGAAACATGTCTCTGTATTTCTTATCTTCAGTCAACATCTACAAAAGCCATAGATTTTATCTCCAGAGATACCTGGCATTTTAAAAAAGGAATGTGATGTCTGATGTGATACAAATTGCAAGTGTCAGGATTTTGTTTATTAGCTGCCCTCTTAGAGCTAATCAGCCCAAGAGAACTGCATTACACAGAACCCATTTAAAGACATCTATTGAAAAAAATATTTTTAAATGAGCAAAAAAGTAATACAGTAATTTTCCAATGTGCCATTTTTATTAATGTACTTTCTTTATTAATGTACCTCTTGAAGCAGATTTTTTAAATGGACCTCAATCATGCAAGCACAGTAAGTTGCAGGAGCAAATGTCTGATTTAAATGTCTGAATTGTCAACACAGTTCTTGTTTGCATCCCCAAATCAGACAGAAATCTATTATCTGTATTTATGCCTACTATTGAAAGGCCATTCAGACAATGAAGCCCATCTGCAAGTTTTCTCTACGTTTACATGCCTTTCAGTCTTTCCTATGTCTTTCCATAGACATTGGGCCAGTGCAAGGAGCTAAAATCTAATGATCTATGATTAAATCAGCCTCAAGAGGTAAGAGGAAAAGTAGATATTGTTGTACTAGCCCAAAAAAAGAGTCATTTGCTCTGTCCATTACCTATGAAATGTCTAAGAGGGGTTATTCACACTGCAGATAGTCTGTGCTCTAAGCTCTATGATCCCTAGCTATCTCCACCCAGCAGGCTAGGTCTGTAGGCAGACTAAGTGGACTAACCTGCTTGAGTCATTGCTAGTCTAAAGTTCTCTATCCTCCATGGCAGCAACATCGCTGTCCTTTTTTGTTTCTTTTGTTACTTCACAGTATTCCTCTGAAACCTCACAATAAATTTGTCTGGGGTTTTGCTTTATCCAAGTTAACCCACTCGCATTTTCCCTCTCACATTAGCTTGTATAGTGAAGAGTTCCCTCAGATGCCACAGAAAGACCACCAGATGACAGACATTATTTGGGCAAATCAAAGGATGTGTCCTCCAGGGCAAAAATTAAACACTTTATTGTAACATCCAGATGAAACAATTTGCCTTTTTATTCTGGAAAATAAACACCATTATATTGAAATATTGAAATGTTTACCTCGATCTTGCAGCAGAACAGTGACTTTGCAAGCCATAGAATCATAGAATCAGAGAACGGTTTGGGTTGGAAGGGACCTCAGAGATCATCAAGTCCCACCCCCCCTGCCATGGGCAGGAACACCTTCCACTAGACCAGGTTGCTCAAAGCCTCATCCAGCCTGGCCTTGAACACCTCCAGGGAGGAAGCAACCATGACTTCCCTGGGTCCATACTCAAGACCAAGTAGTACACAAAAGCAACATCTCCTCAACTTGCTTTGTACTTCTCTTCTAAGGAAACAGCACTGTTGATATTCTCTCCCACTTCCCCCACCATTGCAAATAGTATTTTCTGATTTTGTGACCAGAATGTAGCAGTCTTCTATGATCTTTCTCCATCAAGCCTGGGCTCTCCGCCCAGCACATGGGAAATGTAGCACTAGAAATACTGTACCGGTTCTGGCTGTACCCAGCCTGTTCAACCACGTGCATGGAAGAACACTCAGAGCTTTCTCAGGGCTACTGGCAAGAACTGGGAGGATAAATCTCTCTATATGTAGCTCACACACCTGGGCCAGTCCTCACCTTTCAAAATAAGGCTTGGGCAAATGGCTTTATCTGATTTCTTCCTCTTAATTATATTTCAAACAGCCTCAATTAACATAGAGTTATGCATGGTTTAAAACTAGACCTGTTTAACCTGCCTGTAAAACGTCATCTTTTTTTCTCAAGAGTGACCCAGCAGACCCTAATTATGATGCTCTAGTCAGATATACAGTCAGAGGAAGTTGTCCCTGGCTCAAGTGAGGCAAAGACCTTTGATTCTTGGAGCCAAAGGTCAGATTTACTGATGGTTGTGTATCCCTTTCTATCCAGGAGTGAGAAGACTCCTGATAGGAGAGGGCAGGTGGCTAAAGAGGATGTAAGGAGGAAGCCCACGACTACATAAAATTCTCAGGGAATGCAATGAGGCAGCAAGCTGGGGCAAAGTTCTGTGCATATGGAGCTAATGCATGCAACACTTTGCTCATCCCTGCTAATGCAGGTTTGCACAGAGTTCCACAATGGACCCAAGAGGTAGTATATATTGTTTTCTGGTATCTTTTGCAAGTTACATAGCAAGGAGAAAAATTGTGGACAATATCTGATCTGCTACATCATTATGTGTCACAAAGTTTTGTCTCCTATCTAGTCAGTGGTCTTATCACAGGAGCTCAAGCCAGAACTTAACTAAGGCATTTGCATAAGAATAAGTCATCCCAGGGAGCCCTGCATGAGATAATGGAACATATCACTTGGTGTTGTGGTATTTATCATTAAGAAATTAAGAAGCTGGGCATTCAGTTTTACTTTTGAATACAACACTCCGAAAGTCAGTAAAGGGCTGGGAAAAAAAAGGCAAAGCCAATTAAATTGCATTGCAGCACTTTTTCTTTTCTTAAAGTACTTGTTTAATATTAAATGAGTTATTTAAAAATAACTATGGACAACAAATGGATAAAAAAAGATAGATCAGGTCGACTGAAAAGTAAAAGTTAAACTTAAATATTCATGGAGTCTTTCCTCTCAGTGCTAGAGCTGGTCAGAAAGTTTTTACTGCAACATTTCCTGTCAAAAAAATGGTATTTCATCAGAACAAAACAACCTGTGCGGGAATATGTCATTTATGACAAAATAGGGGGGAGGGACAGTAAATGAACCCTTTCAGTGGTATCAAAACATTCTATTTTGAAGTGTTTCTGAACATTATCAGCATGGTGTTGCTTTTAATTATAACAATTTTATAGTCTGGTTTGAAAGTGAAGATTGGAATAAAACATTCAAACACTACAAAATACGTATTTCCAGCCTTTCCAAAAGCTTTTTTTTTTTCACTTCCTTTGTCTTCAAAATTACATTTTGAAAAATTATGTTATAATTTAGAACAAAGTCTCAGTGCACAACCCTTAAAGAAGTGAGGTTTCAAATTTCATGGGGCTTTAGTTAACATCTGTTCATATCTTTTGCCCCCTTATTTACTTTAGGTGGGTTCACACTTGTCTCAGGAGATGACATAAAGGAGACCAAAGATGTTATTTTTTTTTTCTTTGAAAGGTTCATCTTTCAAACGGAAACTTCTTCACTTAAGAGATTTCCTCTCCTTCTTTTCTCATTGATCCCCCATTCCTGCACCTTCCCTACCTCACCCTTGTAATCTAAATCAGAGCACAAAAGCAATTTGGGGGTTTAATCAAAACATTAAAGTTTTTTTGTTTTGGTGGTTTTTAAAATCTATTTATTTGAAGTAGTGTTTTTTGTGCAGATAATTTTGATGATTATGCTTGCAATGTAACCACAAAAAAGGTGTCAGTGCAAGCTGCCAGACCCTGCAGGAGAGGCAGAGACCAGTGGTAGTGTATAGGTGGGAGCAAAAGCAATGAGGAATAGAGACAACTCTTCTGCCAGCCTCAGTGCTACAGAAAACTTGTTGGAGACTTCCTCAAAAGTTCCGATTCATCCACAAGGACGAGCCATGGAACAACTTGGTCTTTACTTATTTTGACCAATTTGTTTAAAACGAAATAATCCCATTCAGTACCCACAGGCACTAATGGAGTCATTTCGTCTGCTGTAGTGATTTATCTTTGTACTGAAGGCAACAATGAAGTTGCTTCAACTCTGAATGCTCCTGACTACAGTCTAAGCTTCCAGTATTTCTAAAACATCTGTATACACTGTTTACACATAAAATATGCCCCTCTACTACACAGGACATCAGTATCATGGTTAAAAATAGTCAAGCTGTCTCATTTTACAGATGATTGAATAGACACCTAAGTGGGTTGGGATTTGGTGTGACGACTCTCATCTCAGTGGTCAAGGGTTCAAATGTATTGCAAATCAATACTAACTGAGAGTTATTACCTTTGGGTGGCCTGTGTTAAATGAATGGTGGTTCTAGCCTAATTTCTAGTTGACAGATGTCTGTGACATCAAAAAAATCTCGTCATTACATTTGGCATTTTTCACATTAAGCCTCAACATAGAAGCCAAAGACAGACTGGGCACAGAGGTGGAATTAATCTCTTATGAAAGGACTATAGTTGGTCCTTCCAAAACAGAGATAAAACAGATTATTCAGGCTGTTTCAGGAATACTGAAGTGTTAGTGCTTGCAGTTCGTTCCTTCCCAGAATTTTCATACGTTTTTGATCCAGCATCTTTTTGCAAGCCCCAAATTCACTTCTGCAGGGGAAAAGATATAAGAGGTTTATTTGTGCTACAAAGTTAAGATTGTGTCAGCGTCTCCCTTATAAACCCCATCAAGCCATAAAAATTTAATCTGGGCTAAAAGTTGGCAGAGATGTTCTCAGCCCTGAAGTATGTTTTAAACCACATTTAAAAATATGTTAGGCCACTTATAAGTTAAAATACTCAAGGCTAAATAACAATAATAAAGAAGTCCTTTCATCTAAGTGTGGAACGCAAAGAGGAAATCGACTGTCAAATATTATATGGTTTAGATAATATTCCTGTGTCTGCCCATCAAATGAGGAAGCTTTGACAAGTCTTTCTGATTAAGTATGAGGATACTTGAGAGATTCTTCTTGCTTGAACTGTTGGGAATACGCTATCAGCAGGTCCTGGAGACAGACCACAGAGAGCTTTAAAAAATGTGAGTGATAACATTTTGAAATCACCACAGAACTTTACTGCCACGAAGGAAAGATATGTAGATTTGGCTTACTCCCAATGGGAAGATGAGTTGCATAGTTTTGTGCAGCTTGAAGGCATTAAATTTGCCTAGTGGGAAGACCAGTTAAAAGAGAATTACAGCAGTTTAAGCATGAAAAATAAGAGTATGCTGCACATCAGCACTCTCAGTTCTCAAGCAGATATTGTGAACCTTAATTCTTGCTGCATTTCTCAACTGAAAAAGAAAGATAACTGATGATTTTAAGAAAAGAAAAAAGGTCTTCTCATTTGTGCATAGTAAAACCACAATATTTTTCTACATTCATATGACCCTTCATCCTTCAAGATATTACAAGCCTGAAAAGGGGTAGAACTTGTCACCAAAAAGCTTATCAGATATATGCTCTTAAATGGGATTTAAAGGACTGGATCCTAAGTCCACCAGGGCTAACTCTAAGCTCTGGATCCTGTGATCCTTCTCATTTTCTGTGGTACTTTGCTGCTGTGCCTTGATGCCAGAAGAATGGGATCCAATGTGAACCATGCAGGGAATGAAACCCAGATGTGCAGAGAGCTGCTGTCTTCTCTAAACCAGTCCCAGCATAGCCAACTAGGAAAACAAGAACCCAGAGTTTGGTGTAGACAGCATCTCACCCACAATTTAAGTGTTACCCAGATGGAATGGACACCAAGGACAACATGTGCCCAAGAAAAAAAAAAATCTTAACAAAAATATGAAACAGTCTGAAAGCTCCTCAATCGTCCCCATTAAAAATGCTTGTTTTGTGTGTGTTTAAAGATATAAAAAAAAACCTATACATGGCACTTCAGGAAGTAATGGCACTTTTATAGGAAATGTACTGGATTATCTGACATATTTTTTTCATCTCTAAATTGCACGGAGCTAAACTGTAGATAAAAGTAATAATCCGGGGATACATGATGCTGATAGGAGAGTTAGTACAGAAATACCAATATTCCACTCACAGTTTCTAGAGATCATATGATCTTAAATACCAGCCAATATCCCAAAATAAAATATTTAAGTGAATGTCTGTAGTGGATCAAATAATCCTTAGACAAGCTACCTAAGTAGTTGGTACAAAGAAGAAGTGTACTTCATCCTGATTTAGCTCCTAGCTCAAGCACTACTTGTAGAGGCCTCTTTCGTGGTGATTGCACAGTGAAATGTCCATGATTGTGCGGGTGCCTGGTCTGTGAGAGCTGGGGGTCTGGCCAATCACTTAAAGAAGGGCTGGTGTGGAAGACAGAAACGATGTCTCCTAGCTCCCTAAGCAAACAAAGGGTTTACAGCAATGAAAGGCTTTTCTGCATCACATAATTAAGCCATGTGTACATATTTACATGTGTATTTGAACTACACATACGTACATGCATACATATATTTAATGTGTAAGGGGAAGCATCTGGAAATCTCTGTATGGGGTGCAGGTGCCCAGGTGTTGGTGGGGCTCTGCAGGGGGGCCCCTGTGCGGAGGGTCCGGGGCTGCC
>NW_010137630.1:0-11008 GCF_000699245.1 Pterocles gutturalis
TATATATATTAAGCAACTTAGTTTTCCTAATTTTGCCACAGTCACTGATCGGTTGTAATCCATACTATGTAAAACCTGCAGAGAAAAGTACTACTTGCAGTGGTCCTTGAACTCTTTTCTACTAAGCAGTGCACTCTTGACCACGTTCAGCACAGAGCATGGGAAAGGATGGGCGTACAACTCTCAGCCGTGAAGTCAGGAGCTACTGCTGAACTTGGCAAGGATCGGGATCCAGCAGCAGCTGCTTCTCATGAAGGTCATGCGATCTTTCCCATGGGAGGCAAGGCAACCTGCTTCTTCACTTCCACCAGTGTTGGATGCAGCAGAACCTGAGAGATCCCAGTATGCACAGAAAGCAAGCCTTGCAGCCCTGAGCAGGCAGGTGTCTGCCCTCCTGCTGAGGTCAGAGCTCACCAGGAGCTGTGATACAGGTCCTACGGCTCCTCCAAGCAGGCAGCACCACTGTCATGCCTGAAGAAGCTCAGGGGCTGGTGCCAGATTCCTCTGTTAGAAATGCCCAGGTGACTCAGCTGAACAAGTGGATCTTACTGACTTTCCTGTAGGCAAGGATGACTCTCACCCTGGGAACAAAGGGGGCCATTCCCACCAGAGCTTTACAAACCTCACCAAAATTTTTCTTTGCTGTTCTCTCTTCACAGTAACATGCAGTCACAGTATAAGGTAACAGAGGCGTAAGAGAACAAAATAAGAAAGTGTAAGTTAGTCAATATCAAGACAAAAAGAACAGGATGAGCATATTTAGTTATTAAACACTGAAAAACAGGAAAAAGAGTTGTTATTACGTGTAACGACTTTCCCCACGCATTTCCTTTTACAAGTTCTTAAACACATTAACAGAGTTTCTGCACCTGCGCAGTAGCCCTCAGTGGTTTTGCAGGTTGTCCCCCAGTTTGCAAAAGCAGGTATGTGGCAACTCAGAGTGTAAAAAGGGCAATCCTGAGGAAGCTATAGGCTTCTTTACAAAGCAGTGATCCCTTTATCTGCAATCTTTCTTCCCAATTTGAGCAGTGTATATGTATAAAATCTATTCAGTCACAAACAAGGATTTCTACCCAGTTCAAAATAAAGCCATGAGAAGGGAGAAGTGAGTCTGGTGTCCTGCACAGCACAGACAGGACACCCCACTAAGCACCACTTCAAAGCCTAGTTCTGTGTAAACTTGTTCCAGCTTCTTGCATGCTCTAATCCAGAATGGAGCTACAGGCTCAGAACAATTTAATGGTTTTATTATCTCTATACCCACTGTTTTTTATGTTCAGTGTTCTGTAGACTTTCATATTAAATTACCATCTTCTACAACAAATTTCTGTTCCTGAGGAACTGAAAATAAGAATAGCAGATGTCTCTGCTCAAGCATATTGCAATTCCTGTTCTGAAAGTATATGTATTTTTTTTTTATTTAAACAACCTCCATGCATTTTCTAAGAAAAACAGAATTAAGCTGTTTCTTTTAAAGAAAAAAAAAAAGTTAGAGCTTTGATGTGATGGATGCATTGAACATGTCAGGAAGAGTATTATCAAAAGGAGAAGTTTAAAGCCATTCCCTGGGGTATACATGTTTTGATGTCCTACTGTCCTTGTCATACATGAAAGTGTTTGGTCTATCTAGAAATTCATTTGACCCAGAAAAAACAAATTGTTCAGAGTTAACAGGGAAAAAACTCACACACAGAACAAGGACTGGGACTATGATACACTCAGTATTACACTGCACTCTCTGTTTGAAGTAGATTAAGAATAAACAGTAACAAGTAATTAAAATGTGTCCCATTGGTCCCATACTACTACCCCACACATAATAAAAAAACCCCAAAAAACCAAAGGACTCTAATTCCCAGGTATCTTGAATGGGTTTCTTCAGGTCTCTACTTAGGGGTTCATTCATATGGCACAAGCTTCCTAGGTGACAGTATACCTGGAAAACTTTTTTTTAATGGAGGGTAAAAGTGGTCAAAGGGCATAATCAGCCTATATTTCTTCTATATGAAAATATAGCCATTAATACTTGATTCAGATAATAGAAAAACAAAGGTTACATCAAATGTGATGATACCAACCTCTCTAAGATTTTATATTATTTATTATTTCTCTTTTATTAAATAAAAGTTGTTATTTGTACTTTTTTAAAAAAACAGATTTTAAATTACTCTTAAGTCTTTGTCAAAGTTGTCTTCTCCAAAGACATCTTATAAAATGAAAGCTCAAAAACTCTTCCCCAATTTCTGAGTATTTGTTGAAAAAGCAGACAGCTCAACAGCAAAATTTGGTGCAGCTTCCAGGACAGCTTCTATGTCCTAATAGTGGGTAAGGAGACAACTTATTTACCACGTGTTTCTGGAAGACCTGATTCAGTTCTTTTTATAGTTAGCACACAGACTTCCACAGACTTTAACCCCAGTTGGGTCACAACTTTAGTCAGAAATGTTGCTTGCTGAATACCTATTCTGCCATAAACTTCTTCAGGAGGGAGAGAACATAGGTATTAAAACAAGGTGTAGCGAAACTCAGTGACTTAAAGCTGATGGCAGCCAGATTCATAACAGGGAGCTAGCAATACACTTTCCAAAAAGCTGTTTGCCTATGCAAGAGTGAACAGCCTTTCTGGCTAATTCTGAACAATTAGCCAGGGCTAAGTATTATCAGTTCAGTGATCTCAGAATCATTTTCTTAAAATAGCAGAACAGAAAAAGGAAACCAAGCTTACCTCATGGGCTTCAACAAGCTCTCCTACTTTGTGTTTTGACAGAATGATGGTACAAGTGAAGGCGACTTAGAACTGAAGTAAATCATAGAGATGCCCCCAGATCTGATACATCATATGTCTAAGGAATGATGAATTACAGCCCTTTAGGAAGGTCCACTGTAACAAAAAAAGTGACCTTGAATGCTAGCGGTGACAGTCCACCTGGGAGTGACTACTCTGATCCAACAGTGAGAGCCAGTTTGTTGTGACCTTATCATCCTGAAATCCATGGTTCACTGCCCGAAAGAATTTGAAATAGACAGAGCTGCAAACTTTAAAGTAGTTCCGAATTTATCCCCAGGCTCTGGGATCCCTGAGCACTCTCACATGTTAAACCAGTTTTTGGAGCAGTGGAACGTGACCATTTCAAACAGGTCTTTCTTTTGAAATGAACAGCATGAGGGAATATACATATAAAATTCCACAAGGCTATCACAGATGTGTCCTAGTTTGTACAAAATACACACAGACACCTTAGACAGACTCTTTACATAGATTGTATACTTTTATGTGGAGATGTCCTACATTACCAACAGATTTATTAGCATATGTACAAAACCAAAATTCACAAGAAAATATTTATTCTAAATGTAGTGAATCTTGCCTTATTAAAGTGACTAATTATTTTTATCACTTTCCCTTTATGTACAGATCGCAGCTCAACAACAGACTTGAACGTGAGGTGCATGGCTAAAAAGTTGAAAATTGTGGTAATATAAGAGTGCATTGCTGACTTGCTTAATGATAAAATGTTCTGACACAGTATATAATGCAAATCATATGTTATTGCCTTAAATTGTTCCAGTTCATTTACCTTGCTATGATTATTCATTGCAGCTAATTATTGCAACAGATTTTTATTATTCATAATTACTTTTTTTCACATTGTAAAGATCATAAATTTTGAAAATTCTGGTCATCATCTGTCCCCATTCATGCTTGTCAGATCTTTTTTTCTGCAAAACATTTTGCATACTCATTATAATTAGTATGTTCGTAGGCTATTATTATTCAAATCTAATAAGGATGTTTTAATGTTCAACACATTATTTTAGACCTAAGGAGAGACTGATGCTGATCCTAACTTAGAAAACAAAATGAAATGCCACTAATTAAATGTAGAGTTTACTCCTTGCACCCACTCTGTCAGGCTCATGAATACACCTACATTTAGACAGAAATTATTTCACTGTTATTATCATCCAGGCAGCAAGCCATTTTAAAGACCAATTTGTAAAACGGAAAGGTTGAAAACATGATGCATTCTTTCCCAGCAAAAATGGAGAATGAGAGAAACAACAAAAGAGAGAAAGAAAACTGCCTACACAGCTGTAAGCAACAAAATCCTCACAGAACCAAGAACAATAACTTAACCTCATCAATCTGGTCCCATTTTATGAGGTAGCTGTAGATGTCAGATCGCTGTTTCATCAGGCAGAATAAACACAGAGGTTTTATTGTTGGGACTGCCACTATTCTGCAGTTGCACTTGGTTTGCTGTTTCTGAATAAGCCAAAATACAACGTCAGTACTTCCCTCAGAAGGGACTCTGATTTACTCTTTCCAGAACAGCAGATGTTACCAGATATTTTCATAAAACTTCACAAAATGGTTTAGGTAACATGAACTGGCAGATGAAGCAAGTGCAAAGAAATAAAAGAAATAAAAGAAATAAACCCAACAACAGTAAATAAACCAAACAGTAAATAAACCCAACAGTAAATAAAGCCAACAACAGTAACATCTTGATTCACCGTGTCATTCAGTGCCATCAGAAGTTCTGAATTCATTTACTCCCTGTTAATAGTGACACAAAGTGCTGTAGTGATGGTACCATGCTAACATATAGAGAAAAGGAAAGAATACACTACATATCAGAAACTGGGGGAGTCTTTCATTAATATTTCTCAAATTTCTGAGGGACTTACTGTGGACTGAAGCTCACTAAATATGATTATTATTCACAGTGCAGATTAAATGACAGAGGAAAGCAATTACAGTTTTCACTTTTTCATTGAGCTTGTGCATAAAATGTGATACTAGCACGGTTGTGGTAAACCTTTCAAAACCATTTGGACAGAACACAATTTGGCAGCTTTAAAAGAAAATAGCTGCACATGTGTTGATAAAACTATTGTAACTCTGACATGAAAAGCAGAAGATAAGGAGGTTACCAGTCATGGTTGACTAAATAAAGCCTTTGACAAAACTTGACATTCGATGATCCAACTTGAAAGGTTATGGAACACATTCCAGGCTGATTAAATGGGTCAGAGCTTTTCCTATGGACCATAGCCAGCAGGTTAAAGTCAATTGTGTCCCCTCCAATTGGCAAGCGATTAATGGAGATGTCTCCCCAGGGCACTAAATTGGGACCTTTACTCTTTCTACTAATGATTAATGACCTGGTATTATATGATGAAGCAATAAAGAATAAGCACATGATGCTTCCTTCACACAGTCTTTTCTAAATCACTATATTAGAGGTCTCAAACATAAAAAAAACCAACCAACCAAACAAAAAAAACCCTAGACAGTTGGGTGTGATTTTAAGAGTTACTAGCCAGTAAGAACAGGACCTCTGTTATTAGCCAAGCAATACAAATGCAGAATGATTCCACTCATTGCATTACTTTACATGCTTTACACAACACAGTTGAGATCGGTATCTCAGGACTTTTTACTCATATTCCTAGGAGACATTTACTAGAACAGTATGCAAATGTAATTAGGAACAGGTGAAAATATTCCTAATTTTTTTTTCCTATTAAAAAATAAAACTTGAAAAAACCAAGCTAGATCTCTGTCAGCAAGACATCTTTAAGGAGAAGCTCCATTACTTAAAAACACTGTGGTCCAGACATTAGGACCATTTTTTGAAAATTCACAACCCATCATTTGTTCAGACTTCAGAAGATGACGTGATAGGTAGTTGAAAATTTTCCATTGCAATTGAGAAAAGAGAGTTGGAGACAACCAAATGAAAACTAGCAACAGTGCTTTAGGAGAAAATCAAATATTAAGTAAAAGAAGGCAGAAGAGTCTGATTTGCGCAACTATCGGAAAGTAGTTTGTTGGGCTGGTTCTTCACTAATTTTGTTCATAGCTGTGTCTTCATTTGCTGTGGTGCAAGTAAAATGTGCCTTTATTTCCTTAGGCTCCCTTCAAAATTCTAGATATCATTTAAAGCTATATTCTGGGAGGGGGGGTGACTTTTTTATTACTAGAAATAGAAATTGAATACACAATTTCAGATAAAGCAAGATATGAGAAAAGCTTCAGACAAAATCAGTTTGAGATTTGATGTGTGTTCAAAACACATCGGATTTACCTATGTTCATCAGTTTGGGGAAGGATGGGAGGATGAGCTCATGGCTGACCTTGAGCTAATGTCTCTATTTTTTTTTGAGCAGATCAAAATGAAATCATCACAGATAAAATTTGTTGGAAAACCTCAACAGAAGAAAGAAAAGGGGAAA
This sequence comes from Pterocles gutturalis, assembly GCF_000699245.1. Lineage (NCBI taxonomy): Eukaryota > Metazoa > Chordata > Aves > Pterocliformes > Pteroclidae > Pterocles > Pterocles gutturalis. Next base: position 6,244 of record NW_010137630.1, read on the forward strand.
AGACACATGGAAAAACTGATTGTGGTAAGATATGTTTTTCAAAATGACATGTGATTGTAAAAGGAAGCACTTAGGTAAAAAAAAATTAAAAACCAAACATTAAGATTTGAAAAGATCAATGGATAGGTCTACATAGAGTTGTGATCAGTGAATTATTAAAAATTATTGCTTCTAATGAGGAATGTATGGGATAGGATCTCAGATTAATGTTAATTGATATCTTTATCGATGGACAAAAAAAAGAAATATAACATCACTGATAATAATGTCTGGAAAAACTTAATGAGTGAAGAAATACAAGGACCGAAGACACGTGGTCACTGTTGCAATTACTACTCTTACAAGTTCATTGGAAATGCCATATCACATTTCAAAGTTTTTTTTCCCAACATGATGTGTCTAGTTCACATAAGTAATAACTTGAAAAAGCCCTGAAGTCAGGAGGTCGGATTAGGTGCTGACCGTTGTCCTTTCCAGCATCACAATCTGTGAATCTCTAAATGTAATAGATTTTTATCTTCCCATTTGTAGACCTGTACTTGACAACAAATGAAAACTTTTGGGTTTATGTAATGAGATTACTATGTGAAATATTGAGAAGATAGGGAACTTAGCCTTAGTAGGTTAAAGCTCAGACTTTTAATACAGCTATCTGATAAAATGTAACAAGAATGTAAAACTGTATTGAATTGAAACGCAATAATTAATTTGGTATAGTGCATTTTCTCTTCTTAGAAGCATAGAAATGGTGTCTGGAAGGGACCTATGGTGGCCTTCTTGCTCAGAGCAAGGAAATTTAAATATCTCAAAATGCAGTCTGGAGCTGTTGCCCCTTATTACATCATCTGTTACTACTGAGAAGCGTATGACTGTGTCAGCTTTGTGAATGATTTTCAAGCAGCTCTAAGCTCTCAGATAATCCCTTATCCTCCTTGCTACCTAGCCTTATTACTACTTGTTAAATAGTTAGATACTTGTCAAACTCTAAAAACAATGCTGTGAAATACTGTAATCCATGTACCAGTGAAAAGGGACACTATTATTTTTCTCCAGAATTAAGAAAATAATTGCATCTTTCCTGTTCTAGGGTGTAATACCAAGATAGCATACATTAGAAGACTTTTCAAAAACAAAAAGTATCCATCCGAAGTTGCCACGGCAAACTTTTCTGACTCCTTTGAAGCATCAGGCTGCTCTGAGGCAACAGCATTCCTTGTTGGCTGCTTCCTGGTCTAAATGCCCAGTAATCTGGGGATATAAATATGTTATTAGATGCAAGAGTACAATACAAACGTTACATATGTGCAACATGAATATTGAAGCTCTGAAAGGAAACATTTAATAGCCTTTAAGGTTCTTTCAGACTCTCAGCAGGCCTCTTCAAGTTATCTCTTCTACCTTCTATGCCACATCTCAGTGCAGAATGGCAGCAGTGGGAAAATGTATGTCAGAAAATGCCTGCAATAGAATTCAGCCTAATTAGTACCCCTTTTTGCTGTCAAAGTACTGAATAAGTATTTAAAAGGTACCTCTAGAATAGTCTTCAAACCAACACTAAAACTTCAGTGAGTGTCTGATATTAAGCTTCAGCCATCTTAGAAGATTTCTGGAAAGCTAGAAATCCAGGAATCGCCATCTGGCTATTGTAATCAATGGCAGGGGAAAATGGAAAAAAAAAAAAAACAAAAAAACCAACTAGGGAGTGGCTTATCTCCTTCATCCCTATTGTTGACCAGTATATTATTTTGAACTAAGATAACTCATTTGAACTGGCAGAGTTTTACATCGAACATGCATATGCAACCATGATGAATTACATGACATTTTTTGAGTAGCTGTCTTGAGGATAGCTCTAAATTACTGTTATTCCAGATCGTCTCATGGCTGGACTGTAGGGAGGAACATGCAATCTAAGATAAGCATGGCCCAAAGATTTAAAGTATCATTGTCCAGCATCTTAAAGCACTCAGGTAATGAATTAAAAGATAGTGAAGTCTGTGAGGCACAAGTGAAAGAATAAGACAAATACAGTGCTACAGTATGAACTAAGACTGCTAAATGAAAATTAAATGAAACTAAATTAATACTTAAAATGAACACATAGTAACTCTCTTTCTCTGAAAATTCATATAGAATAAGTTATTAGATCTTCCCATTTAAAAATAATGTTCTTGTTTATCTTATGCTGTTGGATAGAGAAGAGGGAAAGTGACACAGAGTTTCCATAAAATATCCAAGATAGCCTTGAAAGATGACCATTATTAGTCTTTAAGATCCTGCATTGTTTGTCTAATGATGCAAGCACATTTATTTTGCTGATGCTGCAAGTTATGCACTGCATAAATGGATGTCAGTTTTAGTCCACCATGTGAGTGCTCTGAGGTCAGTTTGCACCCACGATAACCAGGATTTCTAAAAGTCTCCATTAAAAACACACAAGAAATGGTAGTGATGGGCAAGCAAAGTATGCAGGGTGCTGTGGACGAGACCTTGTAATCAAGAAACCAGGGCTGAGAGGGGCCACCCCAGGAGTATGCATGCAAATAAGGAAATGCAAACAGGGCAGAATGATGGGGAATGTGCTCACAATTTTCCTCAGAAATCAGCACAAGTGGAGCCCAACTGAAATGCCTGTACACTAATACACACAGAGCCCAGGCAACGAACAGGAGGGAGCAGAGGTCTGTGTGTGATTGCAGGGCTACTATCTCTTTGAGATTTCAGAGATGGGGGGGAATGGTTCACACAGCTGGAGTGATGCCAAAGCTGGATACAGGCACTATAGGAAAAACTGGTCAGAATGACAAGGATGGGCAGTTGCCCTTCACGTGACAGAGCAGCAGGGACAGGTGATGAGCCAGCTGAGAGCTTATGGCTTCAGGTCAAGCGGTGGACCAACAAGAGTGATGTTGTGATGAGTGTCTGCTACTGTAAGTATATCAGCTGACTTAATACAAGATAGTAGTTCTCCTGTCAAACCTTGCCCCATGTACATCTTTAAACCACTTAAGACTTACTGCTTTGAGTCTCCAGCATCCTTTCAGAATACTGTTAGGCATTAACACCTTGGCTATCATGGAATGGTTTATTTTCTCAAGAACTCTAGTTTTTGTCTTCGTAATGAATGAACCTATTGTTGAAAACTTTTTTTTGAGTAACAAAATTCTATTTTTCTGAACATGGGCAAATAAATCTGAAATAGTCAGCAGACAACTCCAATTTTTTTGATTATTGAAGCAGACAATGACAAAGACAACCAGCAAAGCCTACCAAAAAAAAAAATGTTAAAAGGTACAAGGAGTCACGTGCCAAAGATGACTAATTAGAAGTCTATAAAAAAATGTGCACTGGGAAAGGAAAACTAGGAATTTCTTTCTTCAGTCAGGTTAAAAAACATGAGGAGGCTTAATGTATAATGTTTACCTTGAATGTTAAGCTTATGACCAAATCTGGAGTTTAAGTCCACTTGAACCCACCAAAATCTACCTGCCCCTCTAGAGTCAATAAACTGAGATGCTGAGCTTAAGACTGAGTCTATGTGCAGTGAGAATGTAATTAAATTAACTAGACCCAGATAGTCTGTTTTATCTAACCTCTTTGTGGGGTACTTGAAGGATGCATTATTCTTAATTTGTTCTGCTTCACAATGGCACAATACACCTTCAAGTTTACCTGTGGGGTCTTTTTTTGCCATTTAACAAGCTTTTGAATGTCACCTTAAGCACTAAACACAAACAAACCAGCAAATTATCATAATTAAGTCAAATTTGGAGCAATTGTTCTCAGCCTGTACTAATTTTGAAATTTGCTGCATTTGTGTGCATAATTCTAGCACTTATTCCAACGGAAGATATTTCTTCTCATTATAAGCCCTTGCTTGCTTTAAAAAAAAAATAGATAAAACCTTCATAGAGTTCTAAATGTTAGGAGATTAAAATGAACATTGTTATGTCTAACCATTGACTTCATTGTCTCTCCCTAACTTTTCCCCATCTGTGGCTAGTAATAGCTTATAGTATTTTTTCTTTGCACCTGAATTTCACTTTCTCAAAGCAAACAGGCAGCCTGAGTTCAAGATTTTAGCCTTCTTTCTGAAAGATTTTGCCAATGTACATATAGAGGTTTCACACGTGGCTTTTGTCCCCCCTGCACAGTATATAGACAGACTAAGTACTTGAATTGACTCATTTCATGCAGGCAACTCAACTTTTCTTGAAAACAGCCTGAAGGAAAATTTAGAGTCTTTTTATGTTTTTGAGGAAGATGAGAGATGTCACAGGTGTTCTGGAGAAACAATTGAGGAAGAAATTGTGACTAAATGCTTAGCCAAGCTAAAATGAATACAAACAACAAATGCGAGGGTGAGCAGGATGTCCAGAGGTTAAGATAGCATTACACCCTGAAGGCTGGAGAGGCAACTAGTTTATGTCCTGGGTTAAGGTGAGACAGAGTTAACTTTCTTCATAATAGCTAGCAAGAGGCTGTGTTTTGTATTTGTGCTCAGAAGAAAGTTGATAAAAAGTGATGTTTACGTGGCTGCCAAGGTCTTTCAGCTTCTCTGGCTGTCTGCAGACTGGAGAAGATAGGAGGGAGCACAGCCCCAGTTACTAGCCCAGGATTTGATCTTAGGTTCAGGATTGAGACACAAAGTGGCCAATAATCTATTCCATAACATACATGTCACACCCAGTATATAGATGAGGACTCTCTGGAAGATTGGCCCTTTTTGGTCCTGAATCTCTTTTGCTCCAGGTCATCTCACTCC
>NW_010137631.1:0-13030 GCF_000699245.1 Pterocles gutturalis
ACCTTAATGATTCTGTGATTCTATAAACAAGTTTGCATGTAAGTCATATGGATGCCCACGCAGGTGCTGTCTTTTCAAGAGAAGAACAAGCATGTTTGCTGGCGGAGGTGTGCACATGTTGTAAGAGGCAGGGTCATCCATTAACACTAGCAAATAAACCAGCCAGACTTAGGAAAACTTCACCAAAAGTTGCATTTCAATGTACAGTGTAAGCATTCACGATAAAAGGCTTCAACAACATCTACCTACTAACAGAAGGTCTGTTGTCATTTCTATTGACAGAAAAAGAAAGGTTGGATTTGCTTTTAAAAAAATTATATTGTGTATACACAGCCATATTCAGTGACAGACACAGCTTGAAACTTCAAGTGCACACTGACTGAGAAAATAAATACAGCCGTGGTGTGCAGACAGACCTAGGAACCATACAGCAAATGTACTTTTTTGTTACCTGAAGTGTCCGCCGAGCCTACACTGCACATACAGAAGTACTTCGCTTTGTCCCTTATGATGATGCACAGTAAGTGAAAACCTTAGCTACCATTTCACCCAAGACTGCTGCAGGAATGAGCTCCTCAAAAGCTACCTCTGCTCCAGATGGCTCCTAACTCCACCAGCAGCTTTTAGAAACAGTAACCCTTAGCTGTTCTTCTGTTAGAGACTCACGTTCATAATAAAAGGGATGCTCTTTTCTGCCCGGTCTGCAAATCCATCCGCCCAGTACCCAAAGGACCGCATTGGACTCCTAACCCTCAGCAATGCTCTTTCTGCAGGTCCTGCAGCGGTAGAAGGCGATGGCATCTTCTTTTTGTCACTCATTAGTGACAGGGCTCTGAATGCACGTGGAGGGAGAAGGTCCCACGAGTAGCAGTCATGTCTCAGGGCAGCTTCACATTTTGTCTAGACACAGATGGGTGTTAGAGCCTTCCCAGGGAAAGGGGCTCTGGGGTTATTTGAATGTCTTGACTTGAGGTCACTCAGAGAATCGGCCACGAGCATGAGATGGTGAATTGGGAATCCTGGGGCCACTCACAGCAAAACACATGAAAAGCCAAGAGTCGTTGCAAGCCAAACCATCTGTGCATTGGGTCAAGGCACTGCTCTTAAGCACCAGTCCCAAAAAGTTCTTTATTTGCCTGCCCTAGAAAGAAAAGCAGTTTTACAGATCTGCCACCTTCAGATGACAGCTGTCCTTGGTATGCTTTGTGGCAGCAGTAAGACCACAACGAAAGCTACTATTTCTCAGGGACAAGACCTGGAAGTGTGCTCCCATTCCTTCTTACCATCATTATTTTCCAATTTAGAGAAGAAAAAACTTAACCTACGTATTTCAGTGTTTCTAACTGTTCTGTTGAGAGGCACAAGTAGCTCTGAGGTTATAACCCCTCCCTCTTACTACCCACATTTCTCAACATCAGCAAAACAAGTGGAGTCAGGATGCCCATCACAGAGGCCAAGCCCAGGTGCTGGCCAAGAAACACTCAAGTCCCAGTCTTTTGCTTTTAGAAGCATTGTTTAACGCAATGACTCCCTTTTTCCTAGCTCCCTTGGCAAAGCCCCTGCCATGACTCAGCCAATGCTGGTGCTCCAGTCACTCACGGGCTTCTATCACAGCATCTCCCTGTTATGCACCAGAACCAAATTTTACAAGAAAAAATGTAAATGGAAAAGATGGTGGCCACCATTTCTGGTAACAGCATTACCCTGCCTCCTCTACTTCTACCTTCTTTCTCTGTCATTTCCCTTAGATGAGGGCATTTCTGGTACGGGGTTTATGAGAGCTCACATCACTCCGGGGCTGCATAAAGAACTGCCAGCAGCAGACTGCCACAGCGCAATTCAACTCATGATTGAAACAAACGATAAATAAAGAGAAAGACATAGAGGTTTTAAATATAGGTTTCCATTAAAAGCATTACAAAGACAACTTCTCTCATTTTGAAGACAAAGAAAAAATCCACTTCCACTTTAAAAAAAAAAAAAAAGCAAAAAAATTTAAAAATCACCCCTTTGCAAGTAACTTTAATGAGGAAAGGTGCAGGGAAGGGAGGGAGAGAGGACTTGGAGAACTAGCAAGTGTTCAAAAGGGTGGATGCTCCCCATCTCGGTCATTTTGCAACAGCACCTTCTTCTCACACAGTCAGGTCAGAGAGCCAGAGAGTCCTCACGTGGAGGATTTCACCACCTGCTCGTAAGGGGGAGGTGGTGTGTTGCAGTAGGAAGGTGGGGGTGGGTAAACCGGGTTTCCTTGTGGGGAATTGGGCTGGACGTGGAAAGCCATAGCCATGGGATTCATCACAGGTCCACCTGGATCTGTGTAATACGGCACTCCAGGTTGTTGTGACCCTGAAAGAAAGAAAAGGAGAGAAAAGGCATCAACAATGGCAGAAGCATCAGGCAGCGGTCGTGCTCTTCCAGGGTTTTTGCTCTGTACACTCAGGACAAGTTTTCTCAAAGTGTTTATCAGAGCAAGGACAAGGACCTTTCTCCCATTCCAGAGCAAACCCAGGCTTGCAGGACAATATTCACTTCTTGAGATATCACCCAAAAAATTCAATTTGGCACGTAATGGGAATTGTTTAGTGAAACAAAGGGTGCTACTGCCTCCAGCAACTACCATTGGAAAGGGAAACCAGCGAGCCCAGAGAGAAAAGCTGCCGTGCCTGCAGAGAGGAGAGACGGGATCCCACATGGACAAACCACTGCAACCCTCACTCCGGTGTCAAGTCTTACAAGAGGACTTCAGAGGTTATTTTGTCACGTACTGGATCTGCTTGTACGACAGAGTGCATCTCAAACTGGTCATTTCCCTTCGAGGCACAATACGGCTAAGGAGTAAACACCGATGAAACAAGAACCCAAGCTGAAGCCAATTACGGCTGGCTGACACAATGGGACAAGATTGCTTTGCACAGATTAAATTTAGGAAATGATGCTGGAGTCTGCAGGGACACGGAAAGGAAATGTACGATCAAAGGCAGAATTCCTTAGCCGTGACACATGAGGAGTAACAGAGCCCGCTGCCAGGAGGAAAAACAAAGGTGGCGTGTAGCTCTCCTCGGATATCACAGCGGGTGGTGGAAGGTGACTTAATGCAATTCCAGCAATTAAAGTCACAGACTCTCTCTAGCTCAAGATGTAAACTAGTTTTCTTCTCTTTCTCTCTGTTTTAAATAAAGCTGGACTAAAAAAAAAATAAAAAAAAAATCATGGCTGAGCAACAGGTTTTCTTCTTTTTGTGCCAGTCTGTTTTTCCTATAACGACACAGCTTCTAAGGGATTTTCCACTCAACCATTTCTTTCCATGACTTAATGACACCAGGACTCAGGATTGCCACAGAAGGAACACAGGCTTCCTGAAGCATCCTTTAGTACTTCAAGTATTCAGGAAGGAGCTACATACTGAACCCAAAAAACGTGTCCTTACAATATTAAATCAGATGGGTCAAGCCACAAGGCACGGGGATGCAAACTGTCCCAGCACCTGGGATGTCTGCCCAGGGAACTTTGTTTGTACACTTGGGAGCAAAGAGGATGGAAAGCAGATCTGGAATGCAACTATCTCCTTCTTAACACAGTCATTTTTAACACACCACCGCAAGGACTTTTCCTTTTGCCTGTCTGAGCGAGAGGGCAGCTCCTCCTTTGCTGCAGCAACGAGAAGCCCTTGTTCTGCTTCCACGTACAGCATCCGCATGTGCTGCAAGAGAGCCAGGCTGGGAACAGGAGCCGAGTCCTACCTCTCCAAAGTTTGGGCTTTTGTAGCTTTTCTGAAGCATTTTTGTTTTAAAGTTAAATCCTGCCCAGCTTCCAGCTCTGCATTTCTGCAGTTTCCATCCCCATGGGGAAATGGGAGAGGCTGAGGTAGCTCACTGCAGCTTGCTCCTTAGGAAAATAACAGTTTGCATTAAAACTTCCGTGTATTATTATTGAATTGAATTAGGCCAGACCTAAAGTGAAAGACACCTCCGGGTCTACAAGCTGCTGTCTGTAGGCGAGGTGTTCAATCAGTTTTCCCAGTCAGGCCCACAGAAAAAGCACTCCCACCTCCAGGCTGCTGCTGGGATGGCAGAAGACGCTGCCGTTATCACGGCAGGGAAGGAGGGAGGTGGGCAAGGAGCCACGTTTCAGGGGCTCCACCTCAACCATGAGCTGGCTACCCCTACCAAATCTGGAGAGGAGCTAGAGGAGAGTGGGAGCTTGTTTGACTATGAATTCCAATTGCTTTTGCTGTTGAATATTCCTAGAATAGTAGAAAAAAAAAAATGTTGGGGTTAGCTCAGAGCCCAAAGTTTTAAGAAACAGTACGAGCAGTCTCGAAGCAGGTGGTGTAACCAGGTCACCAAAGGGCTTGTGCTTATTTTATATTTCCCCACAATTTGCGTTCCATGAAAAACTAAAACCACGCTCTAAAATTAAATTCGGTATTGGCCAATCCAGCCAAAGATGCTCCCTGTTCACATCATCTGGAGGCTATTTTTCACGCTTAAAAATATAGTTTAGTTACTTTGGCTCCTTTCCCACTGTTGAAAAATAAATACTGTCTGTGGAAATGCTTGTTCAGTCAAGCAGAAAAAAAAAAAAAGATGCAGAATGGAAGCCCTAAAAAAACCCTTAGGATTTTTTTTTTTAAAGGGGTGAATAAAATGTTAGTTTGTGTCTGTAACATCTTTTTATCCATTTATACCTGTGAGAGAGATGGGGGAAATGCATGTCTACGGGTACATGCTTAAGGATGTAAGGAAAAGCATTTCTGAAGTCTGCGCAAGGCAGGGGAGTGTGCAAAAGCAGGCACCAGAGGGGAGAGAGCCTGAATCCTGCATGTCTGCACAACAGTCATAGTCCCAGCTAGCTAGACAGGGGTTTAGGACACTTTTCTACAGAGTCTGTCTTCATGCAGCCGCAGTATTGCACAGAGATGTAATGGTTCAGAAGACAATTTTTGATAGAGAGGCTTTGGGGCACCAAATTTTCAGAGAGATCCCTCTTCTCATTACAAAATGCTCACTTGTATTTCCACTTCCAAGCCAGTATGAAACAAAAAACAAATTGCCAATTCCAAAATAAGTTGTCAGAAAAGGTGATTATCCTCTGGTTTCAGCTCTCTCTCATACAACTTGTTATAAAATGACAGCCCAGAAGGAAAAGCGTCGGTGTACCGTGTGTGTGTACGTGCGTGCGCGCTTTCCCTGGCACAAATTAGCTTACACAATCTGGAGAGTGGTTAAAAATGTCTCAAGTCTGGCCTTGCTGAGGCAGGGAGAAGGCAAGCACCTGAGGGTGCACTCAGATATAATCGCAGCACTGCAGAAGGTCTTCCAACTAGAGAGACTTGGATTCAAAATGCTCCCATAAGGCACAAACATCTTCTGCCTACAGGTGAGTCTTATTTTGCAGGATTCTCCCAACTGGGGACTCTTTAAAAGCCAAAGGGGAAGACATTACAAACTTAGAAAGTAGTATTGCCAGTAGGTAGGTCCTCCCGATGCTCACAGCCATCACTGACCACAGAGACCTAACGAGGGGAGAAGGACCACATTGCTGCGGAAAAACTGTAGCACAGAGCATGGAAGGCAAGCCAAGAAGAGAAGACTTGCAAGATAGCCAGATCCTGGAAGAAAAAAGGTTTTCCTTCACCTTCGCCAGATATTACCAGCTGTATTCAAAACTCTTTCTTCATGTCACCGTTCATTTTGGATACCTATCATTTTGTCTATGCTACAAAGTGAGAACTTGCTCGCCTTCTTCCATGCGTGGACACACAGCTGTAAAGATCATAGGAACCACACCAGAAGGGAACGGAAAGTCCTGTTATCCTGGGTTTCAAAAACACATCTGTACACTGCAGCTGAATTACGCTGTTTGAAAGGCGGAAGACCACTCATCACAGGAGATGTCTGCATGGTTCAGTGCAGTGCAACCCCTTCTCCAAATTCTGAAAAAACCAACCAAACAAAACCCCCAACCCCACCCTTTTTAAATGCCTTTGCAAATGTAAGAAATTAGTGAGACTTGTTTAACGAGCAGTCTCTGACCTGATGCGGTGTTGACTGGTTGTCTGGTGTAAGACACGTTAAAAGTAGGTTCTTCTACTAGTGGAGGAGGGTACATTCGCCTTCGGATAAAGAAACCAGCTCCGCAACAGAACAAAACTCCCATCATCAAAAGGAACCTAGGCAAAGAGAAGAGGGAAGTCAAAACCCCCACCTGCATTCAGGCAGCTCTCAATCCCAGACTGTTTGTTGAGAGAAACATGAGTATCACCTAGAAATCATCAGCCTACGACTTTTATTGGAGTTTCTTAACTAGGTTGTCTCTTGAGAGCAGGTCTATGTCATCTGAGATAGCACTCGTGGGGCACTTATGGATATATTACCGACATCTTTAGCGATTAGTACTATTGTCTGATGTTTTCTGGCATGTAAAATACAAATCTGAAACTAAAACACCCTTGAACTTTTGGAAAGTTCAGGTTCATACCTGACCTTTGCCACCGGGATGCTGCACTGAAATTCCAGCTCGTTAGAGTTTCAAACTGTGTCTCTTGGACACAAGCCTCACACTCACACCATTGAGGCTGGCTAGGAGGTTTTCGGGAGACAAAGAGGAATACTATTCTGCAGTTGCCCTTAAAAGAAGATTCTTAGATGTTCTTAAATTACTCAGCGCTGTAATTTTTTCCTCCCATGGGAAAAACGGTGGCTGGCATTTAAGCTTAACCTAGAAGACTGAAGAAGCATTCAGCACTGAAGATGACAAGCTTTGCTTTGTGCTTCCTGGACAGGACATACATTCTGAAGGAAAAGGACATCATTTTGCTTCAGTTCTTCTCCTTTTCTGACATGACTAAACTGTCCTCAGCACTCCCTTGCCCTGGTGCTGTGGAAACGTGTGCATACACCAGGATTTTGTTCTTCAGACAATGGCTCTCACTGCGTTTCCTTGATTAGTCATCAGTCATGCTGGTGACTGCTGCAAGCTCCCATAAACCCAAATAGTTCTTCTGCCTGTAACTGCTACCCCATTTCAGGGCCCTTTACTGGAAGACAGTGACAACTGTGCTGCTTTGGAAGGGATGGAAGTTTGCCAGTTGGCCAGAGACAAGCCTACACACCACCTTATCTCCCTTGGAGCATTCCCAGGTGCCTGAGAGGAAGACCGTGACACTGCATGGCAGCAAGATGTGTTTCATGCAAAGGGTCAAATTCTGTTCTTGTTTCTACAGTGGAAATGAGAGCAGAAGGAGGTCCTGTTTCCCTGAGCCAGTATTAATACATTCCCTTTTGGCAGCGTTCCTGCAAAGGATTTGTTCTGAAGAGAAAACCAGAGATTTATGACATCACCCCAGGGATTGAGATGCAGAGCTCTTCAGTTATATCAGTAAGGATTGTACACTGAAATCCCACAGTCAGCTTCAGGAAATCTCCGTATTATAGAATATATCAGGCTTCTGTTTTTCAGTGGGTTTTTTTTTCAATTTTGAAGGCTTTTTTTTAAACAGTCTTCCAATTCTATATAAAAATGCCTGAAATCAGGTTTTCTAGGAGAGCTTTTCCTTTCTAGTGTAATGAGGTTTGACTCAGGTGCTTTCTTAAGTTCCTCTCTAAAATGAATTTACCTTATTTTTTCATTATGCAAGTAACAGTGAGTAGTTTAAGCTTTATCCAGATTACTGAGCTGCTGGTTTCACAAGCTCAAATCTTTCTGCCTTCTTTTCCCTTGCTGTCATCTCCAGTGAAATCCTCCTAGTCATAAATGTACTTTTCTTCCTTTTTAATTGAAGCCTCGATTCAGCTGGCAAGACTATCTTAAACCCTGCCTAAATGCACAATCCTCCTTCCACAATTCTCTTTTAAAACTGAGCGCCCAACAAAAACAGAGAGATGCTGTGACTTGGTAGTAGCTGGGACAGGCATAAGGAATTCATCAATTTTGGATAAAAACAGGACCGCTGCCTGGATAGACTGGCAGGATGCAGAAGCAGGAAAGGTCAACCTGACATGAGTAACCTCCTTTTTCAGTGTTTTCTCACTACATCAGGAGAATTTCATAAGCAAAAAACCAAAGTCTTTGGATTTATATGTACGCATATTCATTACTGCGCACTTGTCCCTACTTTACTTCAAAATACTAGGGCTGGCAATACCCTGATTTAAGTCCTACAAACAAGACAAGAACAGGACACACATAAAATTCCCAAATGCCCTGACCTACCAAAAATACCATAGTCGCTGGATAGAGAGAGCTCTTACACAGCATCTTGAACCACAGCAGTCCTCATAGGAGCGACATCTGCAGAGAGACAGAGAGAAAAGGGCGTTAGGGGAGGGGCTGGCACTCAGGTTAAAACCGCATCCCCTACTCTGACGCTGTTCACACCCCTGCCCAAGGTGTTATTTACCACACCACCGTCAGCCTGGGAGGCAAAGCCTCCTCGAGGGGTCCAAGGCCAGGCTGGATGGGGCTTTGAGCAACCTGGGCTAGAGAAAAATGTCCCTGCCCACGGCAGGAGGGTTGGACTAGATGATCTTTAAAGGCCCCTTCCAACCCAAACCATTCTGTGGGTCTATGGATAAGAACAGACTATCCTTGGCCAGATAAAGTTGTCAATCACATCCATGGCACAGCTCTATCACTGTTCAGGAACTTTTTGCATGTTATTGAAGCTAACTTCCCAGTAAAGCCACCTGAAAAAGACTAAAGGTAGTGTTTAAATCTACACAAAAGGACATGTTAAAAAGAAAAGCCGTATTACTGTGTTTTCTTTCCCAGTAAATGAACATTGCAGACCTCAAACACGACCCGTTCGGGGTGTTATTCACTGCAACAGACAAGAATTGCAAAGTCAAAACTGCTAGATCACTCATCCTTTGCAAATCAGCAGCTTCCAAACAGAGAAACCACTGAGTGCAGAGAAAACTTCAAGCATTATTTGCCAATTTAATGGCATTTTTTCCTTCTCAGAAGTGGCACTGGACTGGCAACTGCCAACAATTCCCATTATTTAAGTAGGCTTTCCTCTAAAAAAACCCCAAAAAACCCAAACGACATTTCAAATTGGTATTTCATACAGAATACAACCATTTTAAAGGTATTATAGCACCAACCACTGTAAGCACAAGATTCAACTCCACTAAAAGCCAGTATATACATTCATCATCCTCTGAACAATTTTTATGGTAACTACCATTTCCTACACCAATGAAACACTCCATGTATTTAATGGGAAAAAGGACAGAGGTCACACGGAACAGACTCAGATGAACACACTCAGATTAGCATATCTACATAACAAAAGAAAAGAAGGTTATCACAACTAGATCAATCTTATAAGGGTCTTCACATCTGTACGCTCGATGCACAGATTTAATCAGGTTTTGGAAAATTGGCCCAACTGCACAACTGCGACCCTCTATTTGTACACAAAACTAAAAAATTGGATAATTGTACAGACAATTACACATTTACATGCTCAATTAACAAGAATTCACACACAAAATACATCAAGTCACAGAGGCGTCAGCCTCTAATTGGAGCCAGAGGAGGATGCTCTACAGAGGCGTAATCAGTTGTTTTCCAAGTGGAAATAGTTACAGGCTCTTCTGATGACACTTATTTAAGCAAGCTGGAGGATCTGACATGATCAGCACAGCAAGGTCCCTTAATACACTCAGGCACCCCATCTGAGACTCAGGCAGAGTAGTTTGCTCACGCCAAAAAAAAAAAAAACCACCCACTTTGCCATCCCTGAGCCTAAAAGCATCCCAATCTCCAACCATTCTTCTTTAAAGCTTGCCAGGACCCTCACAACTGCTCCTACTCAAAACTACCAGAGCTCACAGAACTACTAACAAGACTTAGCAAGTCAGCATTCACTTCAGTCCCACCAGAAACAAGAAATGAAGCATCCCTCCATGCTCCCCAGGTGGACCAACCCAACAGGAGCTTTCAAGACATACCTTAAGTGCACGGACAGGATTAGGCCCCTCATGAAATGCGGTGGCAGCCGCTGCCTTCTGTTAAAACCGTGGCCATGGTACTCCTTTTGCTCTCTAACGTACTCATGGTTGGAGCACCTCATCCATGTTGATGGGCACTCACCCCTTTTGCTGCTGATGCTGCACAGCAAGGACTTTCTAAGGCTTGTTGGACCAGAAAAGCAGAGCCAGGGCCAGGAAACAGAGCCCATAAGTCTAGAAGGAAGGAGGTGGAGGTGGCAACTGAACACTGACCTCTCCCTTTGTGGGCAACCTGTGCTGGCAAATAAAAAAGCTTCCCACCCATACCTGCCACTCCGCATTTTAAAAGAAAGAGTCATGCTCAGATCTGTGAAACAGAAGGAATGAGCTCCCAACGTCACTGGGGGACTGCCATCTTGTAGCCTTTCCTGAGGCAATTATGGCCAAAAAAAAAGGAAGGATTCTAGGGATGTGAGCAGTGTTTTATCCCTGCCTCCACACACTGGTTCTGTCAGCATTGCCCAGACACCTACACCTGACCACAAGCATGATGGGGAGTGGATGCACCAGGCCAGCCTCTGGCCCCAAAGCCACCTCCCAGATAAAGCCCCAAGAGCTTAACTTGTATTAAAAGTTAAATTAAAAGAGAGAGCCCACCTTCCCCATGCCCATCCTTGCCTCGCTTATTTTGCATCTGTTTTCCTCAGAGACAGAAGAGATGGGAAAAGACTATTTTCAAATATTTAATTATGGTCATTCAAACCACCAAAATTAAAACAGCATCCATACAGTGAGCGTAGTACCTGAATTTACTTTTTTTTTTTTTTAAAATCTCTAAATTGTCTAGGCTACAAGTCAGCATCATTTTTAAAGTCTTAGTGACTGAGCTTTTCTTCTTGCAGAAGAGGGTTAAAGTACCAGCTGGAAGACAGAAAGGCTCAACTGCTGAATGTTTATGAAGCTCCTGAGACCACTGAATGGCAAAAACCCATGCCATCAAAGAGACATCTCCTACACAGGTGATTGCACTTTCAAATGTCTGAAAACAATGATGCAAAGGATGGAGGAGCCTCTCACTACAGCTGTGTTTAGAGAAGCTCCATTTTACAACAGCCAGTAAGCTTTCCAAAGCAACTCATCCAAGGCTAAGTTGCTGGGTGGATCTGTGAAGCTAAACCAGTATCACACTCAGAGGAAAATCCCTTTGAGATCTGACCCTAGCAGCCCTTTCACTTTTTACTCATAAAACCAAAGGAGAGCTTAGTTTTTGTGTACACGGACACATGTACCCATATTTAGCAGTCTGGAATCAAGGATCATGCCAGAACAACCTGCTCTTTGTATTCCCCAGCAGCTCTAAAAAAGACTGGAAGAACAAACGGCCCATTTGCTGATAGTAGAAGCTCTGCTCACCTCTTGTTCCTGATTCAATGTGCTATGAAAAAAAACACACAACTTCTACCAACATCCATTCCAATTACACGAAAATTAACCTACCTACAAAAGCCATATTTATTAGCAGGCAAAAGAAGACAATAAAATCAGCTTATTAATGGAGTAACATACAAGCTTAAGTATAATCAGTCTTTGACGTACCACCTCTTACTGTCTCCCAGCAGAATTAAGACCCTGGTTCAGAAAAAACAACTGAGTACACACATATATTTATTGAAATGATATGCATATTCTTTAAATTACACTTGTCCTTTGGCTCTGCTTAACGGGGAAGGACTCGTTGTGCCCAATGCCAGTTGAAGAAGAACGAGCCTCACTATCCAACTGGACTGAGCCCATCGCCTACAGAAGATGTTTCTAAAGCCAGTTTCCCTCTTTCACACATCAAGGATGATCCCAAGAACTGCATTTCCCCAGGGCAATGCTTGTTTCAGAGATCAAAATTTAACCCATTACGTAGGATAAGACATGATGCATTAGTTGCTTTCCTAATCTGCAACTTCACCAAGTATATAGTCTCTCTTTTGAAAGCTGTCTGCAATGCGATTTATGATTCAGAAGGTACATCTTTTCATTCATAATTCAGCGGAGGGAAATGAATGCATCTGCATGTCCAGCGACTTGTACTACTAGCACAGCAAGGAACTGCTGTGTCAGAGATCAAGGTTACACTGCATGTCAGACCACAGGGACAAGAGTTTTGGATGGTTTTGCACTAAAGTCCTAATGCTGAACTTCTCTTCTTAATGGACAAGCACAGCACAAAGTTTCACATCAGGGTATACGGTATGACCGCAACCCCACAAACAAACCTTGTACTTGAATGTGTTCTGCAATGAAATGGTGCAGAAGCTCTTCTCCATTTATACCTGCTTCTACACAGCTGAACAAGTTCCTTCTTTGCAGAGCTGCTGCAGCAAAGAACTGCATCTAAAAATAATTCCCTGCGTGGCACTTGCTGAAAAGTAGAAATTAAAGAGGTAAAGCAAAGATTACAGTCCCCAGCAGACTGGAGGGCCATATTGGTTTGACAGCATTCCCTGTCCTCACTCAGCTTGGGTATTCGCCATCAACACCAGCTCTTTGAAATGCAGGCTGTAGTGTTCTTCGGTTTCCTCTCTAGACTGTTGGCATCGTATGTGCCAAAACCTGATTTAAGATGTCAGAATAGCAATGTCTTTTGGAAGAGAAAACAAAACATCAATTGTTAATCCACCTGTAGTGGCAGAAACCCTACTGTAGACACAGGGAGAGAGGAAGGGAGGGTGAAAGAAAACCACAAACCCTCCACAACAAGCAGATACAGTAAAGTGCAGGATTTCTAACCAGTGTTCTGAAGACATGCCTGACTTTAATTCCAAAAAAGGCTGCATGCCAGTCATAGGTTAAATGATGGCTGCACGTATACGTAAGATCTATGAAGCAAACTGGGATTAATTGGAATACAAGAAGCACCGCCAGTTTTTGAAGTGAGGGAGGGAAAACCAAAGGGAGCCAGGAAGTTAAATAAAGGAGGATATAAAAATAGACCAAAACCAAGAACAGAAAAGAAAGATTTTTGGGGGAACGGCTAGTAACATCAGATGAAGGGGGAAGCGAATCCTAGTGCAGGAGCT
>NW_010137632.1:0-1113 GCF_000699245.1 Pterocles gutturalis
TTATATACACTATATACTACATTTATCATATTATATTGTATTGTATTGTAATATGTAACATATAATTGTATTCTTTAAGGGTCAAATGTGCAATGCACGTTCACAATCAATATTCAGCATAAACTGTGGTATGATGTAAAAAAACATCCGAAGAACAGAAGCGGCACATGCATACCCCCAAATCCTAACCTCTTGCAAGAGGAGCTATTAAGTGTCATGTTTATTACGCGTCTGCAGAGAATGAAAAAGAAAAGACCTTTGCAGAGGTCTGGAGTCAGAATAGCAGTTTCTACATCTTACTATCATGAGATTACTCTTGCAAGTGAACAAGGTAATTAAACCTCCAGGACTTTTGTTTCCCTTAGAAATCTTGCATACAATAGGTACATGGGATAAGAAGGCTTTTTTATTTGTTTCTGTAATCATACTGCACTTAAATATGAAATCTTTTGCCTCAGTATAGATTTTAGTCTTTTTAATAGGCTCAACAGTTGGCCTGTTAGTGTAAAGTTGCACAAATGCACTATGCTGCCAGCTTTCATTATTGCTTTAGTTTAAAACCAGAATTGTGAGTACGTATCATTGCATGATTTCAAAGGAACAAGATCAGTGGAGGTCTTTGGAGAGTTTAAGTCTTTTTTGTCTTTTAATGAAAACCCATACATTTTTTTTTCCACATAACTGACACCTTTATACACACTTGCATCTAAGCTGATGTTACGTGTATTGTTTTTGAAGTAGATCACAGGACTTTTGGTGCCAGAGACCTCTTCTACTGTATTTCGCAAAGCATCTTTTATGCTCACGGTATTCCCTTAAATAATAAGTAAAACAGATGAAGAGTTCTGCAAACCCTTCAAACAAACACAAGGCACATGAGATTTCAGTCCTGTCAATATGATAGCACCTCTACAGAGGTTTGAGACTGCAATAAATTATTATTGTGAATTAATAGGGATATTAAAGTGTCAAAACAGGCCTTCAAAAAACCACATTGGTTGCTAATTGGTAAATTTCTGTTGACCGTTAAACTTTGGTTGTAATCACTGCAGAAGCTGAACGCTGCAACACAGGACAACCAGGTATTAAGCCCAGCCAGCATGGGTTCATGAA
>NW_010137633.1:0-7891 GCF_000699245.1 Pterocles gutturalis
TCGGCAGGAGGCGGCCGAGCCCCAGGGACGGTGCGGACACGGGAAACCTCCGCCCGGAGCTGCAGCCTCGGGGACAAACCGCGTTTCCAGCTCAAACCGTTCAGGAGAACTCCCCAGGGGGATGCCCCAGGGGTGTGAGCCTCAGCCCCCCAGCTGCACAAGGGATCCGAGTCAAAAGCCGCGGTATAATCAACAGCACACCACATTTCACTGCTCGTATGCTCTCCTGCTGTTACAGGATTCCTCCTCCCACATGCCTTAAACAGGGAAAATTGCGTTTTGGAGGGTCAAGGGTAAACCGGAGTTTGGGGCATTCTGCTTTAGTGTGGTTTACCAGCTGCGTGCTGCAGTCCCCGAGGAGCAGCTCACCCACAACCCCGCATCTGCACCCTGCCAGGGTGGGAGAAGCATCTTTGCACACCAGGATCACTCTCCGTCCCGGTGTGCAGCTCCAGCAGCATCCCCACCTGTTTTTTCTCAGCACAGGTACTGCAGGAGGAGGTCCTCTCATTCATAAAGTAAGGTGATCTGCAGGGAATTAATTTTGGACTCCACCCCAAAGCTGAAAGCAGGAGGAGATCAAATTTTGTACCACTCTGGAAGACACAACAGCACCTTTCTGAGACTGAACTGAAGAAATTTTAATATCTGCAGGCAAACAATGACCCTCGTTCATATTTTATGTGCTGCTGTCTTCCCTTTAATTCACTCATGCAATTGCAGACAATTTGGTTTCTAGACTGTAATCTGATATTCGCACAAAAGCGATACAAGTATCCTGCCATTAAATCCCTTTCACTTTGAGGAAACAGTTCAGGTATTGTGAGATGCTTATCAAAGAGCAGGGCGTCTGGGTTCCCAGCTAGAACTCAGCCATTCTGCCTGAAGGAGCGAGGGCCTTGTTCAGACAGGGAAGGGCACTCGTGTGCCCGCCTGGATAAGCAGAGGATGCCCTTCTTCTGTCCAGAAGTGTCTCAGCCTGTACCAAACACGCAGCAGGAGCCAAAAGAGCGGTACGAGGGCACTTAGGAAAAGCCCCAGGTGAGACAGGATGACTAGAGACAACAGAGAAGGTGTAATCACAGAGAATGAGGAGATTCAAGGATCAGATGTGGCTTGGGAAACAAACTACAGGGATTCTGGAAGCAACTCAAGTTCTCAGTTGGACCAATCTGTCTGCTCCTGCTATACATCCATTATCAGACTTTATTTCATCAGAGTGGAACAGAAGGACCACGGAAGAAAAACAGGGTGGAAAAATGAAACTGGGTTTCAGTTCTCCCACTGTACAGCCTTCTCAATCTTGCACATTTTCTGAGTAGGCAAGCACCAGTTTCACAAGAGTGGAAAAGTATTTTGAGCACAGAGGTCAGCAGAAACAATGTAAAACTTTACAGCCATAAACAGAACAAGAAAATCCATAGCCCACGCTGTGCTGGGACTTGCACAGCCATTCTGTCAAGAGGAGAAACAATAGCTTACAACGTGCCAGCACAGTATGAATTCCAGACTGCCACCTGGGAGCGGTCACTGTGCCGCTGACTGTAAACAGCTACAGAGCGAGGATTATCCACTGAAAACTTTCACCAGCCATCTGGGAGAATAAGCACAATGCATAGCTTCTTACTGCACGAGCAAAGACAGTGTCTGTTTGCATGTGGTTTATTACTCAGTCATCTCCAGTTGCATGCTCCACGTTGCAGGAACTACACTGGGACAAAACAGGGATTCCTCCTCGGCTAAAGCAAGGAGGGTGTGCTTTGCATTGGGGTAGCACCTTGTGTACTTATCTCTGCTATTCGTAGCCCTGCAGAAACTGCTATCCAAGGAAACAAGGCATTGTTTCGTGGTCCTGGCCAAGCACAGCAATACCCCTGTCCTGAGGACCTCACATGTTACCTACACGTGTCGAAGCATGTGAGAAAGATGCATTCACAGCAAGATCAGGTACTGGCTCCACACTGGGCAGGAAGGAACGCAGCAGAAACAGAGCTGAGCACAGCTCCTGCTTACCCCCAAGATAACAGGCAGAGCCACCACTGAAGGTTCAGAGGTGATGCTGCATCGTGCTTTCAGATGAGACAGTCCTGTCCCAAAACACTCAGTATCTGGTGAACCTAACCGAGCCCTGACTCACAGCGTTCCTGCACCAGCTCTGGGTAGGATGCGCTTCTCAGGGCCTCTGTGAGCTGCAGGAAAGCTGCAGGCACACGCCCCAGCCATTGCTTCTACCGAGAAAAGCTACCTCCTCCTCCAGCCTTCCTGCTGCTTGACCCCGATCTTAGCAGCGGTGGGAAGTCGGTCTGTCATCCCAGCCTCGCAGGGTGGGGATTTCACACCTCAGCATAGAGGTGATAAATAGGATTCTGCGCAGGGCGCGTTGGGTTTGATTATTGATGACGCACATTCCAGCTTTGGGAAGACCTTGGAAGCCTGGTGTTCATATTTCAGTGGAGATTTATATCCAGGAGAACAATGCTCTGTTCCCTCTCCCAGCCACGCCAGTAATTCTCAGCAGCTTTTTCCTGAGCTCTTTTCTGTCTCCCCACTTTGACTCATTGTCTATTGTTGCACATCTGTCAAGCGTAACAAGGAAAGCTGTGTACACCCTCACCCACTGCAAGGGAGTTTCTGTATGCACTGAAATTTCAGTGCTCTGCTGTCTTAACCCCTGCAGTGCCTTGCACATGCATGGGAGAATCGTGGTGAGCACTGAAGCAGAGCAGGGACTTTACTTTCAGCCACTTACAACAAGGAGGTGCAAAGTGATCCCCAGCAATGCTTCAGCAGCCACGACACCTTTACCATCCCTGCCCTGCACTGGACCCCGGCCGCATCTCGCGTCCCTGGGACGGGTGCTAAGGGGGCGTGGGGTCCCCGACCCCACACCAGCAGCACAGCTAGCAGCAGCGGGAGCCCACGCCGCCTTTATTAATGACGGACCGCAAGAGAGTTTAATTATTCCAGCGCTGAGACTGTTTTACAGCAAGCGAAAGGGATCCAGGGAAATGTTATGCTGTGAGTAAATGATTGTGAGAAGCTGGCTGTAAACACAGTGCCTGGAGCCCAGACGCCACAGAGCCAAGTGTTACCTGTCACGACGAGTTGCCAGCCTCAGCCCGCGTGTTCTGCGAGGAACGGGCTGGGGGAGCAGGCACCTGGCGTGCTGCTGTTTGGGCAACACAACCCCATCAGTATTCTAAAGGAGGGGAGAGACTGCAGCCCTCTGCTATTTGGAAAGAATAACATGCAGACGAATCACAGAGCTTTTCTTAATGCTGCCATGATATACAAATAAGAGGCTTAAGTATAATTATAGGTTGTATAATCAGTGTGAATAAAGAAATATGTAGTAATTGATGCCATATTTTATAAATATCCTAACTGCTTAAGAAACTGAAAATGTTTTCAAAAGAAATACTTTAGCATAATGATTATAAAGCCCTTTAATGTGAGTGAGCTGCTTTCTGAAGCCAGTTTTAGATTCAGTCTCATGAACATAAATAGAGTTAATTGCCCTTCTGTGCAAGCTGGATGTTAGCACATTCCAGCCGAGTGTGCATTTTTCAAAGTTCCAATTCCAACACATTCCACCCCGTGCAATTTCTGCCTTTTTATGCACAGCACATAAAACACAGGCACATCTGGGCAAGGGTAAAGTTAAGTGCTCACAGTAGTGAGCCTTGGAAATGGATTGAGACATCGACTGCTTGCCCGTATGTTATTTGGATATTTAAGTGCAAATGTGGTTTTTCTGAATTCACCCCACAAGGGAGAGGACATTGATGTGCAAATCGGGACAGTGGGGAGAAGGGAGGCAGGGTGGCTCAGAGGGTGCAAATGGCTCTTCCCTCTTCCTTTTCAAAAATAAGCAGCTGCACCACAGGGGCAGAGCAAGGGAATGATGCTCCCTGGTGAAAAGGGGAAATCCTTCACCAGAGGCAACTCCTCAGCTGAAGGATGTCACAGGGCAGCATGTCCACAGGTGCAAGAGAGGATGCATAAGGAAAACTGCCAGGTGCACGCTCTGCCTCTTCCCCAGCACATCCCTCCCACCCCAAGTGGGCAGCAGGACACGGCCCCTCTGCCATGGGCTGCACCGGCCACCCTGTCAGTCCCCACTCCAGGGAGCTGCCAGTCCTGCTCTGATCCCATCCAGGTCACAGCCCTATCGGTGAGGGACATTCCTCCCCCCAGGCCATGCATGCTCTCAAGCACAAAGCTCATTTTCTCTATGACTCACATACAGAGTTATAAATGAAAAATGCAAATGAAAATACAACACAACTCTATCGAGAGACCTTGCAGAAACAAACCCTTTCCATTTCCAAAAGTAAACGCCACCTCGGATTTGGTGCTGCAGGATGAAAATGAAGAATACTTTGTAAGTAATGCTAAAAATAATAAAAATATCCCAATTTGGACATAGCTTCAGGACACAGCACAATGCGCACTCACAACTGCCAAATCCCAGCTGCAGAGGGATTTGTGCAGATGACCCGTTGCAGAGGGCTGTCTCAGAGCACGCCACTCCCCAGGGTTTTGGGTTTCTGCCTTTAATGAGCTGGTGATGACTGACCACCTCCCTCAGCCCTCCTGCACTCCTGGGCATTCTCCTACGAGTCAGGCAGAACAATTTTAAATCAAATTTCCTCTTACAGATTTTCTGAGACAGGAGGTGAAGCACACTGCTGAGCAAGCACAAGTCCTGGTCCCCCGCTGCAGCCCCACCGCCTAACCCAACCATCCGTCACCGAACAGTCCGGCCATGCACAGGCTTCCACCCCCGCAACGGCCAGACCCACCACAACCTGCTGTAATTCCCTCTGCTCTTGCAAATGAGTTATACCCCTGTCAGACACCTCCCTCCCAATCAACATCGCATGTCTCTCGCGTGCTCTGCCACAGCCAGGGGCGTGCTGAGAATAGCCTTGTGCCCGCTAATTGCTTTGGCATGGGGGCAGTGGGAGAACAGCCAGGCTCTGCGTTGAATTAAACTATTACTCCTCTCTTTGGAATCACTCTCCTGTCTGTGCCTTCACAGTAGCCTTTCTGCAGCAACAAACAAAGGATTCATCGCTGCATGGCATATCCCAAGTGCCACGTCTGGTGTTCATCAAAATGGAGCCAGTTTCCCTGTTCCTGAAGGTCACAGCATAAGCCAGGGTCTTGGTGCGGCGATACAGCCGCTGATGAGCAGCCTGGAGCCCAAAGGGTCTGGGTGGTCACAGCACCTGTTTGCATCTCTGAGCACCTCTCTCAGCCTTTTCCTCAGCTCCTGCTCCCTTCCCTTTGCACAGTCCACAAGAAGCTTTGAACTCTGACACCTGTGAATTCAGGAGGCTGCGTCCAGACAGCAAGATCATGGCAGCTTCCAGAAAGCCACAGCTCCTAGCTCAAGTTCTGCTAGCCCCCCAAAACTAAACACCCAGAATGCATCCCATCCCAGGATGCGATGAGCCTCCTTCTGACCACCAGAGCTGAGTCACTGACTCCAGTGCTGGAGGCACACCCCATGGCTCAGGGAGGCGGCAGCACTGTCCTTCATCCTCCTCTTGACCCTGCCAAGGAGGATGCTTGGCTGGTGGCTGGGGTGCTGCAGGACATGGGCTAAAGGAAGGCAAAGCGAGGGCCTGTCTCTGCTGCCATCAGACTGCTCAGCACTGCTACTGATATCTCACCATGGGCCAATAACCAATAACCCAGCCTTTTTTGGGGAAACCCCACTGACTGCAGCAGCCTACACTGAGCCACGATGCCATAAGTAAATGCTAAAACCACCCTCAAGTGGGCCAACACCAGCTGCTACCCCTTGACTGCAATGTAAATGTACATTAACCGTCCATGCTGTGAAACGCTGCAGCAGAGCTGAGCTGCGAAGACACGGCACTCACCCCAGCTGGGTCACGCTCTGTTTATAGCCAGGCCCTTCTGGACCTGAACAAAGGTTTGTGTTCTTGGTCATCAGCAGCCCTACAGTTTGGGAAGGACAAGAGCACACTTGGCTCCATGCCTGAGCTAAACACTGCCCCATCCATCAGCAGTTTGGCTTCTCATTCGTATGATGGGCTTGATCTTGAAACCATCTGTTTTCCCTCAGCTTGCTTCCAGCTTTCCCTTGGACAGCAGAGCCCTTTCCAGCTACAGCCCCTGGGCATGGGGGTGGGAAAGCCACTTCACTTGCTGCTGTCTGCGGCTAAAAAAAACAAAGCTTGACTTGAGACACACATCATGACCCTTCTCTTGCAGGTAGAGGTGAGATGAGAGGATGCAGTTGGGGCTGCTCAGGCCAGCTCCTCGCAGCAGGGCAGTTGCCATGCAGCTTGGAAACACTCAGCCCATGCTGACCCTGCAGTGCATGGAAAGGGTCTCTGGGAAAGAGGTGCTTGGTCCAGCCTAGAGATGCTCTCACCAGTGGGAAGAAACCTTCAGCAGTCTGAGAACCTGTGATGAGTAGTTTCCTTCTTGTAATATTTTTTTAACCTGTCAGTGTGTTTTCTGCTCTCAAACAAATGGGGTCTGGATTCTGTCACCGAGAGGCTCCAAGTGCACTGGTTGTGGCTTGGCGCTTTCTCTTCCAGGGAGTGGAACCAATGTGAACTTCACTGAATTGGTCCTTCCCTTCCCCTCCTTGGGATGCTTTTGTTTTATTTCAAGGCTGTTATTAACTGACAGGTTGGTGTAAACACTCATTTTGAAAGGCGCTAGCAGACAGCAGTGCCTCTCTGCACTGCACACGCAGCACCTGGGTGTCTCTACACCACAATGATTTGTTGCGACCCCGGTCAGCAGCTTGTGGCTGCAGCATCCAGGCGGGGAGGAAGGAGCAGGGCTCTGGACTGCACCTCTCACACGGGCCTGCCTCCAGGCCTGCAAAATGAGCCATGGGCAGCTTTGCCTTCTGATCACTGCCCTGCAATCCCCACCTTCCCAGCCACATCCAACCTTTGCAGTCACTGGAAAGGCTTCTGGCACCACGGAAAAGGCTGATCCGCAAGTCCTGGGAACAGCCCACAAGCAGGGACCTAGCACTGCTTGGGTAAGGACCCTCTCCTCCGGACTGGAGCTTTTTTTTGAGCCCAGCTCCTGAAAGCCACACAGCAGAGCAGGGCAGAGGGAAGAAGCTGTGCACGTCCAGCAGCCAGGCTCCTTGCTTTGGACCAAGCAGAGTCTTGCCAGCTGAACTGCACAAGCCAGCTCTAAAATCCCCAGAAATGGACTGCACAACCCAGTGCACTTCTAGTGCTGCAGGAGGGAAAAAAAGAGCATTTCCTGCAGATGTTTCGCATTCGCTGGCCCAAATCTAGACCTGCCATAAGCCAGAGCAATGCACAGAGGACCTGTATTAGAAAGAGCCTCCCATGCTGACACCCAGCGCAATAACTCCTGTCCAACCTGGTGGGAACACCAAGTGATACTCCTTCAGTCTCTCGGTAGCTTACGGTGCCAAGTTTGCAAGAGCAGGTGAGGTACCACATCGTGACGGTAATGAAAACCAGATGCCAAGGAAGTGTCTGGAGACAGCAGCAAACTGTCAGGCTCAGGATAAGTACTGTCTCCTAGAGCATGGAGACAAGATAGCTGCATCTCTGGGAGGGCCCTGCAGAGGTCATTTCACAGAAATGATATGGGGGAGATTTTCATATTAACCCTTAAGTAGCATGGTTAAAGTCCTGACTGTTGCTGCTGAGCCGTTTAGAAGTTCAGCTGCTAAACACCACTGCCCACCCAAGCCCCCTCCTCACTGAAAGACCCACCGGGGATCGCATCTGCAGCCATCCCTGACACACTGCAGGGTGCATCCCCATCCTCGAGGGACGGAGCACCCGGTACCGCGGAGCTGGGGCTCGGGGCAGCCTGCTAAAGTCCCCTTCCCAAAGTCCCCCGGCCG
>NW_010137634.1:0-1694 GCF_000699245.1 Pterocles gutturalis
CCCGGCCCCGTCGGGTCACCTCTCCTCCTTCCTACCCTCGGAGCCCTCCGAGGGCGGGGGATGAGTTTCCCAGGTTGTATTTTCGTCTCATTTCCCTCTCCCTCCTCCTTTTGGCGAAGAAAAAACAGGGCAGCGGTGAGATGTGCGGTGAAGCAACCTTTAAGGTTTGTCGGGGTTAAAAAACCCTCAATACTCAGGTAAAGGGGACAGTAAGGTCAGTAAAATGGCAGTGTTACACCCCAAATATTGCTTGTGTCGGTCATCAGGCCAGGGAGCAAAAAGGCTGTTAGACAAAATAGCTGTGAAAATTTCAGTTCCACACCACACCAGCTTAAAAACACTTTTTAAATCAGAAAAAAAAAAAAAAAAGTTGGAAACAGCTGAAACATCTAAGAAAGACGCCTAAAAATAAGTTACACATTTTTGCAAGAAAATTTACGGTAGGACCCTTTAGGAGGATTTCTAGCTGGTTTGAGAACAAGCTTTGAATACTAAGATCTCACACTGGACTCAAGCTATTACACTGCTGTGAAGTGCTGAGAAAAATCCTGAATTCCTAATACCTCCCTGGGTAGGTCACCTGTGTTACTGAGAGCATTTACAAAGATACAACCTAAATCATTGCTTTCCTTGCAAAAATAGCACGTTGTTTCCTCTTTCAGCCTGTGGGAAGCATTGGATAAAATATTGCCTTCTGCTAGGCTGATGACATCCAGTGACATCAGTGGAGTTCCTCACCTTTACACTTTAGGAGCAGTAAATCACTCTGGTCTTCCCCTGCAACCCCAAAGCTAACATAAAATCTGTTTGACCGTATACCTCCAATTTCTATAGAAATGGAGGCTCGCAGTGGTTTTGGTGTCAGGACTAAGGACTGGGTTTATTTACACTCCTGGTGTTCATGGGCAGCAGTGAGAAAAACTGGGACTGGGAGCAGGGAGCAGCTTCTGGCTGCTTCACCTGTTAGCACCGTATCCAAAAGGATTTCAGC
Source organism: Pterocles gutturalis (assembly GCF_000699245.1). Lineage (NCBI taxonomy): Eukaryota > Metazoa > Chordata > Aves > Pterocliformes > Pteroclidae > Pterocles > Pterocles gutturalis. The sequence continues at coordinate 992 of NW_010137634.1, forward strand.
CCCCAGCTATCACATTTGACGTATGACCATCACTTTGTTTAAACTACAAAGCAAGTAAAATTTTCTCATGTTTCTATACACAGGTTAAAGCAGAATAAACAAAACCCTCAACTGATAGGCAGAGACATAGAAAGAAAAAGCTTTAGAGCAGCTTTTCACTCGGTTGCATTACAGTGTGAATGGTCTTGACCACCATGAACAAAAATTATCTCCAGGTGAGTTAAATGTTCTCTTGATGAAAGCATTCAGGTCAATTCAATCTTGGTTCAAAAACGGTGCATGTGGGACGGAGAGGAGAGTATTATTTCCTGAGTGAAAACTTTACAAAAGCACAATTTAGGACTGCTTAATCAAGCAATTGTAAGAATACGACGTGAAACTCCATAAAAGCATTTTACTACAATTTCTTGGCTGTTTCCTCCAAGTTAATTGCTTCCACCCCCCATCTTCCAGCACTGGACTCAAAGTCCCTTCTAGCTTCCCAAATTTTTAAGCCTAGGTGGAAAGCCTGAGTAGTCAGCTTGCATCTAAAGAGCAGTTTTAACAGCTCTGGCAAGATTTCTTCGCGGTTTACAACTTCAAAACCCTCGAAACTTCACCTCGTGTCCTGCGGGCTCCGCAGGGCCGGGCGTGCGCGAACGGCCGCCAGGTGGCAGCGCTGAGCCTCTGCTGCCCCCAGCCCACTATCGGCGCTTTATTATTA
>NW_010137635.1:0-14946 GCF_000699245.1 Pterocles gutturalis
ACCTCTGGGCTGTCCCGTGCCCAGCCTCGCAGGTGCCGTGTGTCGGCTCTGATCCCAGACCTCGGCACTTGTTGCCCTACGGTAAGAGGCACGCTGTATTTCTGCTCAGTTCCAGGTGGCTTCAAGCCTCTGCCTGGCTGGTTTTCGCAGGTGTTATCACCCACAGCTCAATCAAGCAGGAGGCTGGGGTACCAGTAAAGAAAATAATTTACCACCCGCTTTATAACGATAATAGTCTTGACTATGACATTGCTCTGATGAAGCTCCAAGTCCCCCTGAATTTCTCAGGTAAGATGCTGTTGTGTCCTCCTCCCATCTGTGGAGTTGTCCGCCTTATCCCAAAATTAAGAAATGGTCCAAACCCAGCCTCTTCTGAGCCGTAAAGCCCGGCACGAGGGAGGCAGCATGCCCAGCAGTGTTGTGAACTGTGCCAGGCTGACAGCTCCACAGCCCATCCCTGCCTGCTCCTGCTCAGCACAGCACGAAGCTGTCCCCGCTGGCACTTAACCCCTGTCACCCTCTTGCCAGACGCCATCCGTGCCGTGTGTCTGCCACCCTCCCAGCAGGACCTCTTCCCGGGCACGCAGTGTTGGGTCTCTGGCTGGGGCTATACCAGACCAGACCAAGGTGAGCTCCCGGCTTGTCCCTGCTGCTCAGCACTGACCGGAGGCTTTCCCCTTGCTCCGCACTGGCCCTGTCCAGCCCCTTCCATGCTGCGTGTGACCCCCTCCTGCCTTCATCCCACCCCTGCTCCAACAGCTCTGCACCCCACATCCCATGGCCCTGGCCATATTTAATCCCATAAGGTAAAATCCCATTTTTCCCATCTTCTGACTTCTCCAGCTAGTGCCCTGCTCTTCTCCCCTTGCTCCCTGCAGATCATGTTTCCCTCTTGCCTTCTCTTTCTCCCCTTCCAGCGCAGGTTACCGAGACACTGAAGGAAGCCCTCGTTCCCTTAATCGGTACCAAGAAGTGCAATAGTTCGTGCATGTACGCAGGCGAGCTCACTGCCAGGATGCTGTGTGCCGGCTACCTGCACGGGAAAGTAGACGCGTGCCAGGTAACGGGAGGAGCAGGCGGGGCGTGCTGGGTGTGCAGAGCAGTCTCTGCAGGGTACTGCTGGCCCGGTTGCATCAATGCTGGGGTTAGATTTAACTGTGTTTGTAGAAGGAGGCAGGAGGCACGCGCTCTCGTTCCTGTACCCTGTTTCAGCTGCTTGTACGGGTGATGGAACAAAGCCAAAGCCAGCCCCATCTGCCTGGGGCAGAGCTCCTGCATCAGTCCTTGCTTTGTGTTGCAGGGTGACAGCGGGGGCCCCCTGGTTTGCCAGGACCAATTCACCTGGCGCTTAGTAGGCATCGTGAGCTGGGGCCAGGGCTGTGCTGAACCCAACCACCCCGGGGTCTATACCAACGTGGCTCAGCTTCTGCCGTGGATTTATCACGTCACTGAGGTAAGCTGGAGCGAGCAAAGGCAGATGCTCAGCCTGACCTACAGCTGTGCCTGCTCCACAGACAAATCCCCGTGTCAGCATCCTCTTTTAACTCTTTCCTTCACTACCCTACGCTCCCCCTCAACACATGAACCGCTGGGACAACCTCTTTTATGGTACTTATTATTTCTTCTTTTTTTTTTTTTTTTTTTTTGGTGTCTAGATCTACTAGAAATAAGGCAATGAGAGACTTCACAGAGCAACACTTTGCCCTTTCCAGGTAGTAAGTGGAGAATGGTCCAGGACTAATTTATACTGTGTTACTATAGCCCTAATAGAATCCCCAGACAACACTAGAAAACATGCTCAGTATAAATAGTTTATTAAAGAAAATAGCAAATTACTTTTCTCTGAAAGATACACGTGGGAGAAACAGTGTTTTTCAAAAGACATGTTTTTTTGGATTGCTACGTGTAAAGGGGTAGGGGATCCCATGAGATGCAAGTGTTATAGGAACACTCTCAGCCTTCAGAGAAACTACTTGGAGGGGAAGAAAAAAAAGCTAGAGTTTAAAGTGGAAGTGAGGTTTTCCTTCAGTATCTCCCTCCCTTGCTGCATTCCCATGTGCTGGACTCGGTCTAGCTGCCAATTTGACTGCATTTGCCCCCTCCCTACGGCAGTTAAAGCCAGAAACAGAAGGGTCTCCTCCCCCCTGCCACGGCTCTGCTCGGCTGCCCCAGCCGGCAGAACGGCCGTTCGGTTCTGCAAGGACTGAGTGCAATGTGAAAGCCAGCGGTGATTCAGGCCCTGCGTAAACCCTTGGAAATGTGAACAGAAGTCAGACAAAAGTGCAAATGGAAAGGATACAACCGCAGATAAAAGATTAAACTCTGTGATCGAAACTTTTGTAAGCACTACATGGTAGGAAATGCTTTGTTCCATGTGTGCAGCCACTGGCACATCTTGTCTTCTGGCCTGTGTTTTAAGGAATTTTCTTGGTGAGTTTTTCAATTAAAAACCCTGTGCACTTCTCAAAGTCTCAGATGTACCCTTTTGTAACTTAAAGATAATGCTATGAGTGCACACTTCATTTTCTTTTTATATTAACATTTCTCTCATTCTTAAAGAACAGAAAATTTACTACCAGAGAGACTACAGGTGCCAGACCTACCTAGTTCACACACACCAGAAAGGTGAAGGAAGGAGCTGAACTGGTTTCTACAGTTGGTGAAGTGAGAGTGAAAAATCCTAAGTCAGTTGTAAGGTATTTCCCATGAGAAATGAAACCACGAGGAATTTTGCCACTTGTGTAAAACCCTGTGACTTGATGAAGAGTTTACTCAGAAGAGGATCTCCTCCCCCTCTGCCCCCCCTAAATTTTCACTCTCCTGAGGTCTGCTCTTCAGGGCAGCCTGAGGTGGGAAAGAGCAAAATTTGGCACTTCAGCATTCTTAGGATATCAAAAGCTATCAGTCTGTGGATTTCATATGTGATTTGCAGGGATGGAAGAGGTAAGTCACAAAGGGGCTATGTGCCCCCTGATGTGAAACTGCATAGAATAAGATTCAATACTGAGAAATAAAAATTGCTTTACAAGACTCTTAAGCAAGCTTGAGATGACATGATACAGCACCTTGCACGAGAGGCCAATCTGACAGCAGTGCTTGTTCTCACAAAGAGATGTGGGATATGAGATTTATTTCCCTATGCTGTGCTTAACAGGAAGATGAAATCCTAGAGAATGGAAATTAACAAACATCACAAAAAGCATCTCCTCTTCATCAGGACTGTATGCCCACCAGCTCACGAAGGAAAACTTGGATCTGGGCAGAACACCTCTGGGGAGTGTGGCAGGAGATTGACTTTTCAAGCCCAAACTCCATCTGCCTGGCAGACGGAGCACAAGCAGTTAGTGCTTGTTTGTTACCCACCTTTGGTTTTCTAGTCCCAGACTCACAGAGCCGTCCTCTTTGCCCTACAAACACGGAGCTAGGAAAATGTTTCTTCTCCCTCAGTCGAGCCTCCAGGAAGCACTTACCTAATGCTAAGCTTTTTTACACCAGTACAAATAAGAAAGGTCAAGTCCAAGAAATATTTGCAAGACTCATTTTGCTCTTGCTTTATCAGAAGATGCAACAGGTGGGAGTAAACACAGAGTTACTTAATTTTGGCCAGTGCTGCTGCTCTCCTTTCTGTGTTCTGGAACAAGGCTCGGATCAGGCTCTTCACTTCAGCTGCGGAGAATTCAGCTGCAAGAGGCCCCTTCCCATCCGCCCACCTGCGTGGGAGAGAAAGATCTTTATTTAATCAAACTGTGCGCAGACATTTAACGTTAACACGAGCCTTCTGAGCACTCGTTACAGTAATAAGTCTGAAGGCAAAACAAATCCAGGTAGCAGCCCGTGCATCTTGAGTCCAGAATTGTTCAGCTAGGTATGTAAAGCAACAGGGTGTGAGGTGATTTTTGCACTCACCACAAACCGTAGCTTTCTCCAAAACAAGCCCAAAGCCTGTCTGCAAAGTTCCCATTCGCCTCCCAAACAAAACAAAAGGTGGTTTATGCCCAGGTGGAAGTCGAGTTGGGACCCTTTGGTGTCTAACATGCTCCAACAGCAGCAATGAGCAGGGCACAGAAAAGTCCCCTTTGTGCTTTTTCCAGGGCTGGTACCTTTCTGGTTTAGCCTGCTGAGGACAGGATGTTTTCTTGCCATTCAGACATAGGCATGAGGCAGCTGTGAACAGGGACTGTCCAGCTCCTGACCACTCATGCCAACAGATGTAATAGAAGTAATTATGCAAATCCTCACAGGTAATTAAGATGAATCCCTCTTGCAAGTTCAAAGAAGCAAGAAACAGCATCTAAAAACCAGAACCCAATCATGTGGAACGATTGCAGCAGCAAGGCCCAGCTAACATCAAAAGCAGTAGGCAAAATGCCAGGCTGCTTACTGTGAAGTACTTCTGAACTTAGAGAGGCCAAGGGGCATGCGCAATCACTCTGCAGTGGGCTCTCCTGCGGCACGTGGGTTTTTTTAGCATTGCCTTTTCCTTTGCAGGAGGCAGCTGAATATTATGAGCAAGCTGGAAATGCGCTCTGCACACACAGCCAAGAAACAGCCCTGGGAGCAGTTATCTGATCCTTATTAATGGTGATTGCCTTTGATCTGAACAGAGTTCCTGAGTGCAGTGCCCTGCTGATGTCCAACCGCTTCCCAGCTCCCTATTGTTGGGGTAGAGAACTAACTGAAAAGGAAGAAAGGAAGACACCTACTGATCTACTATTTCTTGGAGGTTGGCTTGCAAGATGATCATTAACTCTTTGAACGTCATCCATTTCTGCACGTAGACCGGAACTTCTTCTTGGTATTTCTTATTTTTTTCATCTTCAGGTAGGGGGGTGAAAACTTTGGGTCCTTCCTCCACCATGGTCCTACAGAGGGAGTACAGCCTATCTGCATCTTCTGCAGAGATATCCTAGAATTGAAAAAATATCAACAGGGGAGCAGTTAGGCAGATTTTTGCAGTGCCAAGCAGCAAGGGAAATGAAAAAAAGGTGGCTGTGTGAAGATGAAAACAGTGGTTTAGATCATGTTTAACAATCTCGAGCTAATATAACTTGTTTAATGAGTGTTATGAAGGAGGTCTGAGCAGTTTACAAGGAAATTACTCAGCCATTGCCAGTCCAATGATGCCAAGCTTTTTGGCAGGCACAGCCTGAGCAAGTGTCCTGTGAACTAGCTGTTGTGGGAAAGAGGACTTCTTGGCCTAATGCACAGTGGGAAGGCTCTCTACTTGTAGACTACAACTAGAACAGATGCACTGATGTATTTCGATCGTTTGCTGTGAAAATTAAGAAATGTCACAGGATAGTTGTGCTTGACCCAAGGTAACCTGACAATCACTTAAACACAGTCTTGGGAGTCAAATGGAGATTTAAACAGGTAAAAGTTTCAGTTTGAAATGCCAGAAGTATTTCGGCATCTGGTGCCTCGATAGGATGGAGAGGTTCATTAGAGGTGCACAGATGGGAAATGTATCTGAACAGACAAGAGTTGGAGACAACAGTTAACTCCTGTGCCCTGAACAAAAAAAAGGATTGATTCATAGAAATGTTTATAGTAGGAGTGACACACCTAAACCCAAATTAAGATGAAATCACAGCCACTTCCCTGACTCTCCCCTTGACTACAGAGTCATGGAATCACTGTAACAGTCTGTACAGCGTCAACAGGATGGGAGTTCCTGGGATCTTGAACGTTTCTCATACACAGGACCACAGCTATGATTTCTGTGAAAGATAACTGCTCCCCTGAAACCTGATCTTGGAAAGAACTTCCAGAGGTCACAAATGCTAGCTGTTCACACCACTGTATGCCTGGCACGTCCATCTCGTGCAGTTACCTCTAGGGCAGCAATCCTCGTGACAATCTCTGTGAGAGCTGTGTTCAGTAAAGTCCCCATGGCCTTGCAGTACACGTTCACTGGAAGGACGTCTTGCCAGACTTTTCCCAGTCTCTTCAACTGATGCAATACCTGGAAGGTAACAGCTACGTGTTATCTCCACTTTATCAAAAATAATACTGAGAGGCAAATGATAAGGTGACCACATGTGGTCAGAAACCAGTTTGAAAGAAGCAAAAGGTACTATCCTGCTGTTGCATAGAGGAGACTTTCCTGGGAAAAAATGCAACCTTTTCAGTTTGCATTAAGGCTCACCAAAAGTGTGACAGAGCTTTTCCTTGAAAAATGAAAAACATTATCAATGTACTTTGGATAAAAGTTCAAGATTAAGCAGCTTTTAATTTCAACCTGGAGTAAGAGGAACTGAACTCAGCACGCTTCAATTTCACAAAAAGCCACAGCCCAGGGGAAAAAAAAATTGTGCCAGGAAAGTGTTGTTTTGAGAGAAGTTCCACTCTGCTGAAACACTGCACAGCTCTCAGTCCTGAGATTACACACTGTACCTTCCCAAGGACAATGTCTACAGACAATGAGATCTTTGGCTTTGATTGCCTTGCTTACCTGCCTTATTGCTTTGTTTGCTGCACAGTAATTTTCCTCATCATCCATATTAGAAAAATTCCTGGCACTTGAGAGCCTCTCCAGTATTTCTCCTTTCTGCACTCGCATCTGGGCCAGAAAACACTCCATCCCTTTAGGAGCAAAAACAAGCAGAAAAAAGCAATTAAGCAATTACTACATTTGCTTTGCCAATTTACAGACTCTAAGCGCTGAATAATGAACTTGCTATGATGTTTTATTTTTAAAGGAATTTCCAGTCTCTAAACAGTAAATTCAACCAGGCCCAGTCACATATTTGGTAAGCTCTTGCATTGTTACAACTCCTTTTCAGAAGGGCTGAGAGCAGAATTAACCATGGATGACAGGCTCCTATTTGGCTCATACAAACTTATCTGGGAATTTCTTTCCATAGAATAAGCTAAAGAAAGTATCAAAGGAGTGAGCAGCAGATCCCAAAATAGCCAAGTGCCAGGTATTGCTGGATAATGAATAGTTTTTGGAATTATATGCTGGATGAGAAGAGTTGGGTTTCAAAGAGTCAAGCCTGAACAGCCATCTTGCTTACAGCTGTAATGCTCTGTCAGACTTCCCCATCTACAAAAAGCCCTTGCTACTCATCTCTTAAATAGCAACCCACTGCTCAAGTCAGTAGCCACACTTACATCGAATCATTCAGCAACAAATACCAGGATTAATTAGTGTCATCCATCAATATATTTCAATACTGAAAGAAAAAATTACCAAGTCTCCTAAAACCAGGTACCAGATCTACAAAAGTCGCTGCTCCATCGCACAGGATGTTAGTCAGGCGGTATCGGAACTGGTGTCCCAGGGTGAGCAAGTGGTGAGCAATATACATGCAGTTGTTGTGGTGAATGGCTGCCAGCTGGGGCAATTTCTGAAGGTTCTCCCTATCCCAGGAGGGAGGAAGAGAAAAGGAAGAAATGTTATTTATTTAGACCTGGCTCTGTTAAAAAAATTGTTACACCTATCCTAGAGAAACTAACAGTCTGTCTCAGATGTTGCAGGTAACTAACTGTGGGCAATGCCTGGTACAGATATCAGCCAGAAGAAAAGCGTTTAACTTCCTCCTGTCACATCCACCCAAGAACTTCCAAGAAAGGAGTTTCACCGCTAGTGAAATGGCACTTTGGCATTCGAACCACGTGCTATATCCATGTTGTTCCTAGCAATGGACTTTCAAACAGGAAGGTACTTTGTTATAGCAAAGTTACAGTGAAGAAAAAGAGAGAGAAATGCTTTTCAGTAATACCCTTGTGTTCTCTGACAGAATCGTATACTTTCAATCTTCATTACTGCTCTCTTTTACAGGAAAAACGTCATGAGAAATCTCTCCTTTAGACCTGGGGTCAAACTGATGTGGCTGGATTCAAACACAACTGTTATAAGAGCTGCAACTATCTCCTTGATCACAAGATTGCCAACGTGGAAACTCTCAAGCACCCATTCTGCAGCAGGTACAATGTAATAACAGATTAAAGAGTACTAGCTTTTTGCCGGTGGAAGAAGCCCTTAATAATCTCTGTGCTGGAAAAAGTGGGGACAAGCGGGGCTGTTCCAAAAGCATCATTCTCTCTCCAAACAGGCCCTAGGTAACACACACACACTTACTTGTGGTATGTTGGCACTACATCGTAGAACAGCTGGAATATATTCCGTACAGAGTAGAAGAGCTGTATACAGCTACAAGAAAAATAAGGTTCATGTTAGTTTCTCAGTGGCACTAACGTCTTGTTCACAGTGACTCTTAACTTTCTCCAAAACAAGGTTTTATTAGTAGTGAAGTACTGGCACAAAGAGCAGGTTGTCAGGATCAGTTACAGCAATGTCACCAAGGCTGCGATGACCTTGTAAGTTCAGTGTGGAAAAGACAAGCTTCAGACCACATGTCAGAAGGGAGATATGTGAAACCCCAGAACAAAGGGGACAGTGTCCCTTCCCTACCAGGTGTGTGTAAATAGCCAGCCCTCTCTCTGTCACGGTACGCTGAAGGGCGTGCAGTACCTAGGCAACTCTCCTTCTTCAGGGTTGTGGTCTCCAGTTTTTAAAAGAGACTGTATGTGCTTTAAATGTTTAAATATTTAACTGTTTTTCTCTGAAAAGCCCTGCTGGATGCAGAGCTAGATTTCCTTGTTTTCACTCCGTACAACGAAAGCAAGAACTCCTCTCAGAATGGGTGCCATCACTTAGCATTTGGGATGTTTACCATGTTTTTACTGCTTTAATAGCTGAAATACAGTAAAGCATACCTGAATGTTCCCTAGAAACGTATCCTGAAAGGCTGCTTAACCTGAGTATTACAGGGAACAGAGTCAGCAGCTGTTCTTGTTGTACCAGTCTACTGCACGAACCCAGAGATGCATCCTCCAGCCAAAACAGAGTAACTTTAATGATTGATTCTAAGTTTTAAGTATTTTCTGTTCTTTTAACATTATTTTAATCTATTAACAGATGTTTGGTGTTGCCAAAGGCAATAAGTACCTGACACCCAAGAGTTACCCGCTGATAGATAATTCCTACCACTGATCTGTGCTGGCTGTAGCCTCCAACAGCGTCTGGTAAGCCAGCTCCATCAGCTTCTCCACTGATGAACTGATGCGGCACGTGGGCAGAGAAAATGTGTACTGGCTCAGTTTAGTCTTATTCTCCAAATTCATCATGTCGTTATGTGGAAGTTTAGAAGTTTTCTTTGTTTCTAAGTGATCTCCTGCCCCAGGGTCAGGAAGCCTTGGTAGGGCTACACAGGACTCAGGTGTGATCTAAGGGAAAGCAACAGAGAGGTATAATATAATTTAGAGCCCACAGAAAGGACACTGTGCAAGACTACAAAACACTGAATGACAGATTTAAGACTCAAGATAAACACAGGGCTGCAGAAGTCCTTTAAGGCTGCTGAAAGTCTCCAGTCTGATGAACAACAGTCTATGTGGTGTTGCACGCCTTGAAGCAACTCTGTAAGTAATCCCCTAACTTTTCTTATGCTTATGACGCTAGCCAGAAAAGCCTAGCAAGTGAACTTCAAGTATTTTAAGATATATCTTGCTAATGAAATAACCCTCTTGAGCACTATTAAAAAAGGCTTTGAAACTGTTGTTTGCCAAAATCCCCAACTAATCAAGAGTATTCAGTGCTCCACAAAAAAACGGACTCAACTGTTCTAGACAAGCTTTCTTCAATAGCTAAGCTATTTTTCCACATCCAAAGACAGTGTATGGCATCAACAGTCACCTTCACAGTATTGTGTATTTCTGAGGTCATCAGGTTTCTGGCTGCCACAATCACATCCTGGCACTTCTTGTTAGCAAAGTGGGAATTGACATTACGGGCGTATTTCAGTAAATCAGTCGCGTCTCCTTTCAAAAACTGCATGTTCTTTAAGGCGCTTTCAAATTCCTCTGTGGATTTAATCACCTGAGAAGAGCAGACACATTATTAACATAGCTTCCTAAAATCAAAGAACAAAATTGTAGTTGGGTATAAACTCTTCTACTCAGCTGAAAGCAAAGCTTGAAACTAGGTTTTAGAGAGCACTAACCATCCAACAGCTTTTCAGTAATCTTTTGGAAAAAGCTGGCTCGGCTGGGGGGCCATGATCGCACAATAATACAGTGTTTGAACTGCAGGTTTGTTCCCCCTGACTGTGCTGGCAACCTAATTCAAAAACCAGAGGAGCAAGATTATCAAATTTCATTACACTGGACTACCTCAGGCAAGAGGACAGGGAGGTTTATCCTACAACTCTTTCTGTTTGAAACTTTTCCTCTCTAGGAAAAGGAGCTTCTGTCATTCTTCACTAGCAGTAAGTTATGTTTTATGTATGTCGTTTAAAAAAAATAAATTATGTGGTCTATGACAGAAACCGCTGTGATCATTAACCACAAATACAAACAGAGCAATCAGTCCTCAGGAAGCCAGCTGGGCAAGCAGCACTGCCACACCATCATCTTCAGCCCCTCACAGAGGCTCAGACAAGCGCCTTACATCGCACACCCCGAAAGTCTCCAGGTCTTGGCTGAATATGGCCCAAGTTCCACAGATAAGAGACTCTGCACACTTTACATGACAGGAAACACAAGCCACAGCTTACCTGAGAGAAATACACAATTCTAGATAAGCAAAACACAGCTTTTTGTTCGAGCTCTTAGAAATTCCATCTGGAATTTCCAAAATGGACCTGAAAGATTTTTGAGACTTACCTCTATATACTGCTCTAGTTTGCTGCTATTGGTTGGGATGGAATTCACCAGACAGTTCTGAATGAGGCAGTCCGATAACTCTTCCCATATCGTATCACCTAGCAGCTCTGCGAGTGTAACGCTGCAATCCTTTTTATCTTCTGCAGGCTGCTCAAGAGGCACATCTGCATTCAAGAGAGCAGAAATGGATTTTAATACACCAGACTCTTCACCAGTTCATTTGGTCCTTCCTATCAGAACAGCCTCTATCAACTGTTCCGTAATCTTGTACCAGAGGTATTCTTCTTATGCAGGCCACATGCTGGGCCTGTGGAATTGCCCACCCAATCAAAAGGCAACTGAATTTATGTGTGAACTCAGCCTGCTTTCCTGACATGTTTATTTCATGAAAAGCTAGCAAAGCCCAGGCCAGTTTCTAGCCAATGCAAGGTCCTGGATGTGACCAGCCTGAGTGAGGGGACTCCCTGGATTGCATCATGACTTCCACCTTTCAGACCTGTGGCATGCAAAGATCTTCAAGGCAGTGACTGGTTCTTAAGAAAAAACATTTACCAAAAAATCAATTCCTTGATCTCTTTGAGCCAAAATACTTTCCTCCTTAATTTTCCCAGCTCTGTGAATGCTGGGTCACTGCTAAGTCCAGTTTGACAAGGTGCCAAGCTGTCCAAGAGCACAGCACAGCAAGTTAACATTAAAAGCTGCTTAGACCACAGACATCATTCAATACGGCTTAAGCACCAGGTATTCTAGAAAGCTTCTGCTCCAATTACATGAACAAGGTACTGACCTCAGTCTAATTCCAAAAGGGAGAAACTACCTACTCAGCAGATACTTGTGGAGTACTGCAAAAACAAGCTTGATCTTGTCAAAAACCTCCATAGGAGAGGAATGATCCAAGTTAGGCTCCTCGGACTTAAAACGCAGAATGAACACATCTGACTGTTCCTCTGTGAGTGGCTGAAGAGACGGGTATAAAATCAGTGGCTTGAGGATGTATTTCAGCAACAACTGGCCTATGAAACAATAACAAGAAAAGATATTTTCCAACAGCAGGAGGCAGGCAGTTTGCTCCAGTGAGGCCCAAATGTGACTATTTTGGATCCAGAGATTCTCTGCAGGAAGTGGAAGAAACACTCTCATGATGAGATGCGTCAGGGAACAGCTAACGAGGTACAACACTGGGTTTGGTCTCACTAAAGGCGATTTTACTCATGTACACACATATACAGGCCTAAGAGCAGCATACTAAACGTAAAGTGAAAACCAACTTAAAACAGCTGAAGGCATGAAATCCTGTCCTAGTAGCTGTCATACTTCCTGATTTATTTTATCAATATCTGAGAATGCTGAAGCCCAGAGGCTGCCTGAAACCAACTCTCTTGCTCTTGGTAGCTGAGGGGGCTGTAAGTGGAAAAACGCTTTAAACATCAGACCATGAAACCACATAGCCACAGATCAAAACAGTATACTAGAGTAAATTGACAGGAAAGGATAAATACGGATAAATAATTTCCCATTAATAAGAAGGAGAGCATTCCCTCGTGCTCAGTGGGAAACACAAGCCAAGAGAGAACGAAGGCTTCACTAGTACTGCTGAAGTTAACTACATCTCGATATCCATCTTAAAGCAAGTCTGAACGCATAACCACTCAGGCTACTCTAGCTATGTTTATCTGGATCCACAGTCTGTCTTACCAAAAATTTTAAGCTTGGTGTGCAGTTCTCCTAGGACAGCAAACGCCTGCAGCACAGAAGCAACAGGTGGGCCAGCAATCTCCTCTTTTGATGGCACTGTGCGTAAGTGCAGTTCTGAATGCATCACTGATTCCAGGCTGCTGCTTTCTAAAGAAAAAGAAGAACCATCTCTGTCAGCATGCAGTCTGAGATACAGCAGATCTGAGAAGGTACGGCATTCACAACATTCTACCTCTCTCCATTTCCATAAAACACAGTTCTTGGAACGAGCATCAGAGGAGGGTACAGAATCCCTTGTGTTACAGTGCAGGACAATGGAATCCGTCTCTTACAATGACCCAGAATTCTCATTTTGGTCAGGTTGCAATTGAATGACATTCAGTGACAATCACTTTCCTTCCCTTCTTCTCCCCATTTCATGTCCAATCAAAAGGAAAAGGTGTTTTTCTTTTCCAAAGGAAAAATTTGTGTTTCAATGAAGACAGCAACACACAGGCTCTTAGCAGTTCTTGCAATTAGCTGCCTGCAATAAAAGCAGCAACCTGAGAACCTATCAGAGAAGGTGGAAGCAGCCTTAAAACTAGCCTAGCGGGGAAACATGTTCAGGCTGAACAAAAATTTCAGACAACTCTTCCAGCTACTACACTGACTTGGGTATTCAATAATAAGCAACCTGAAATTTTGGCCCAGATGATTTCCTGAGGAGCAGAAGCTTTGCATCCCTCTTCTGATATTTCACAAGACTGAAAGTTCTCAGAGACTGGTAACAGTTTTGGAGTGATATCCAAAGAAGACTGCCACTCATCGCTCCCATTCATTAGGTTATGCAAAGGGCAGAAAGAGCTCCTTAAACCAACCTCAGTTCAACAGCACTACTGTATTTCCTAACTTGTAGGTGCCTGAAAGCAGGCATTTCAAATAGTGATGCAAAATAGTGAGCCACACTAGAATTGGTGAGTACCTTTTGAAGGAGGAAGCTTCCATACAACCAATTTCTGCCATTCTTCTCCTAGATGATAGAGCATGTTCTGTGTCTGCACTGTGAGCTCTGTGCCTAGTGCTTTCAGGATCTTCAGCTCAAAGCCCTTGCGGCATTGCAGCATTTTCAGGCTGCTCCTCGCCTGGCGGTAAAGATCAAACACAAAACACAGGTAACTGTTGCCCTGAAAAGCATCTTGTGAAATTTCTTGAAAGTATATATGAACAGTGTTGTTACATGCTTAAGAAGTCATTATTACCTTTTCCAGTTGTTGAGCTGCTGCAACATAGTTCTTCTCCAGCAATGCAGTATTGTAGTCCTTAATAGCTGCATCAAACTGCAACAAGCAAATAGATTCATATGTCAGTGTGTACCTGCTATTAGACTGTTTTAAAAAACCATGGCTAGAGACAGGGGATCTAGAGACAGTTACTCAAAAGAGAAGCCCACAATAATGCCATACACTGAGCACCAGAGAGGATGACTACTGCTTAATGATTTTAAGCCTCCTCACCTCTTGTAGCTTTTTCAGAACACTTAGAACCAGTGTGTCTCGTTCCAACTGCTGCTTCAGTTCAGTAAATTCAGCAACAGCAACATTTAGATCTCGCTGAACCTAAAATAACAAAGTTTTCTGTTAATTTATAGCAAGCGTTATCAGACACATTTCCTCTTAGAAGTGATACCAATAGGAGATTTAAAGTATTTCTGTTACTAGAATAATTTGTTGAGGAGGAAAAAGGCTCCATCCATTTTACTTCTTGCTAGGAAGGATCCTTAAAAACACTGGAAACACTTATAAACTGGTTTATCTCTTAATACATTATAGGTTTTTTTTTAAAGGCGATGTAAGGAGATGTAGTCTCACAAGGCAGTCAGAAGGACTTCAGTGTTCCTTTAACACAGCCATTTAAAATGCAACGATGCTTGAACCAAGCCAAGAGTTAATGATCAATTAACACCACGACAGAAAACCAGATGTTGAAAAATCAAACAAGCAAAACCCAGCATGGGTCTGCAACCTGCCCTGCAGGAGCTGCTCACGTTCTCCTTAAAGACTGTGCACAGGTAGGACTGAGGTTCCACTGCAGGACTAACACTCAGCCTGTTACTGCTGCGTGTTCCCGCAATATCCAAGGCTGATCCATTTCTCCCTCTGAAGGAGACACCTGTGACAGGCCTTTCTATCTGTACACAGCCAATCCCTTAATGACAGCTCTTTACTTACACCCCCAGCGTGACCCACCTGCAGCCTGTGTCACCTGAAGGCATTTTTTAGGGGTGACATCACTCAGGGTTCTCAGTCAGGAGTCCTCCTTCCCTGTCCCCTCGTACCGGACCAAGACGGGGGCGCATACAGGTTTGGGATGAAACTTTGGGACTCCCCAGCAGCCTCAGGGGAGAGCCCACCCTCACCTCGTTCTCAATTCCCGCTTTCAGCAGGTCGATGCTGCCGGCCAGCCCCTCCACCTGCGCCACCAGGTCCTCGGCGCTCTGCAGGCTGGGCAGGAACTCGTTGTACTTCTTGTTGATCACGTTGCAGACTTCTCCCTAAAGAAGAGGGACCACGGGGACACCGTCGCTTTCGGGCGGACCTTCCC
>NW_010137636.1:0-13584 GCF_000699245.1 Pterocles gutturalis
CACTACCACTGTCACTGATGGGCTCAGCCCTGGCCAGCAGTGGGTCTGACTTGTAGCCAGCTGGCATTGGCTCTATCAGACATGGGGGAAGCTACCAGCAGCTTCTCACAGAAACCATCCCTGTACGCGCCCCGCCCCCGGCTACCAAAATCTTGCCATGCAAATCCAATACATTGCAGTATTTGGCATCTTATGGAATCAAACATAAACAAAACTTTGTATTTTATAACCACTTAAGATACTTGCTTTAAGCAATCCTCTCACTTGAAAGATCTCCATCCGAGTCACACCTCCAGAGCATGGCACCCAGTGGAACGCTTTGCAGTCGCCATTTGAGACATGACTCAGAGTCTGCTGCTTAGTGGAGTACCAGCATCACTTCCTACAACATGCATGTCTTTCCTCCTGAACTCCTACCCAAGCTGGAACTCAGCCAGTGTCTGTTTAGCTCTTGAGATACACAGTAATCAACGTGCAGTCTGGCAGGACTGCAAGCATACCAGCATGATAAATAAATCTCAGTACTTGCTATGAGCTGCCTTTAGCCTAGGCATCGAATAATTACAGCTGATGGTATGTCATACACATAAGGCAGTTGCAAACATACTTGAATGACACTTATGTCCTAAAAAGTGTTTTTAATAAGAAACTCTGTGAAGTAGATTGGAATCTCCATTGCAATCCAGAGGAACACTTCCTTAGGGCTACTTCAGGTGCAAGTTACAGCAGAAGCCAGTCTAACATATTTTACAGTATGCTGTTGTAATACAGTACTTTGTCCTTAAACCTTCCTCATATTAGAGGGCCACCCTCTATAGTTAATTCACTTATGGTACTTACCCATGTAGAGGTGGCAGAGTAGCAAATCCACCTTTTCTCTTCTGCTAAGGTCTCCATCCATCAGTACGCTTTTACATCCCATCTCTAAACCAAGAATAAAACTCCCTTGTTTTGAAATTCATCTCAAAAGCTCTCTTCAGCCCACACTACTGTTTGTCACTGGTTGACAACACATTACCATTATTCACACTGTTACTCATGCCTATGCCCAAGGATTTACCTTTGATCCTCTTCCTCTCTCCACAAGTCAAGCTATATCTACGTCCGCGCCCAAATCCTGTTTCTTTTCTCTGCAATACACTTATTGAAGCTGTTGTTTTGTTTCACTGTCTAAACTTCTTGTTCAGTCTCATTTTGCCATTTTGCATGTGGCAACAGGAAACCATCCTGAATGCAAATCTCAGGTCAAACAAGCAATTACACACTTCAAATCTACACAAAATGCTGTATTTCAGGTGCCACAATGAGCCACAGCCTTCAATACTTAATTCTAACTCATTCCTCTTCCACTACATGTTACTGAATGTTTATGCCACTGTACTACAAACCTTCTGCACAACCACTCTTCCCTCCATAGGCTTGTTTCACGTTGCCTCCATCTTTGTTTTCCACTACCCACCGAGCCTCAAGCTTACACCCAAATTATCACATTACAATTGCAACTTCATTTCAATGGCTTATCTTGGCAGTCCTTGGCATGGAAGCTGCCTTTCACGAGTTGTGTGATAAAGTTGTTACTCATTCCTCCTGCATTTTGATCCCTTACAGAAAAAATATTCACTGCAATGTTTTTAAAAAAGGACTATTACCATTACTGGTTGGCAAATATTAAAAGGTCAGGGAATAAAAGGAAAGAATGTAACAACAAACAAAGCCAGAAATTAATTACATCACCTTTACACTGCACTGTTGGAACCTCCCAGATCAGTTGACCTACACAGTATACCATACCCTTCCCTGCTATCTTTATCCTAGCTAGATTTAATGTTGCCAGATTTTTCTAATATACAAAGAAATGGTTACATGCATAATATTTCCTTACCTTATCCAGGGAGAATGTTTTAGTGACAGCAAAACCCCATCCAGCTTCAAAAGCTCTCCGAATCATTGAAGAACTAGTAGTAGGGGTTGCACTGGCAAGGCCAAAAGGATTTGGAAATTTCAGTCCAGCCATTTCTACACTGATGTCTACCAAATCAACAGGAGTATAGAAGAGTGGTAGTTCTGGAACAGTAGAAACTGCAACACCATGTAAGGACTGTTAAAAAAAAAAAAAACAATTACAAAAATTTTTGCTGATTCATTCTTACATAATTTATTATTAACTCTGATAAGGGAACAATTTGTATATAATAGCCCAAAGTTTAAGTATTTTACTATGTTTCTAGACTTGCAAATCAGCAAAACACGCAAACACTTGCATATGTAACATCTTCTGTCCAAACAGCATTCATTTCGTAGCATTCACTCACGAGAGTTCATGTCTGTTTTGCTTTCAAACTACCTGGATTAAAGTCTCAAATTCTGACCCTGATCTTCAATTCCTTGGAGGATACATTTGGGGGCCAAATTTTCTCATGGATTAAAAGCACTGAAAGTAGTGGAATTGTCCTAGCCTAAATGATGCATTTTTAAAGATCCCTAACATGACCTCTCCCAGCTAGCAGCCGATGCAGCCACACTTTATAAAAAGCCAGACACCCCCCATTTCCTCTCTCCTGAGTACTCACTGCTTCCTGCATGTCCTACTGCACAGGGCTGTTTCCCTGCACCAGGAGAATCTGAGCTCTTAGAAGACCAAACAGCTTGGCACTCTACATCTCAAAAGCTTTTGTTAACTGACAAATCAAAGAAAATGAAAAAGGAAATGAAAAATAAAATAAAAAATAAAATGAAAAAAAAAAGAAAATAAAAAGCATTATCTTGATTATTTTAGGTTTGATTTCATCCTTTTAACACTTTTTTATTCTTCCTTAACTAAAATTTCAACTACAAAATACTGTTTGCAATGCCAAAACAGAACTTCCTGGATCACATTATTGAAAATTAAGCATTTTTAAAATGTTACCACTTTTTGTCTCCTACATATTTGTAAGTGGAGAAATCTGCTGAAATCAACACTGATATGCTGAACTCTCACACTGAACTCTTTGATTTTGACTCTGCAAGAATGACAGCAAAGAAAGACTTATGGAAAGGTTTTTTGCCAATTTCACTCTATATGTACATGTGAGTAATAAACTTAATTTGCCATTTTGAAAGCAGTTATTTGTTAATTCATTTGTTATCCATAATTGTTCAAATGTTCTCTGTGAACATATTTCAGTCTGTGGATTGCTCATGAACTATTCATTGCTTGTATAACTGTAAATATTGATTGCTATAGACAGATAGGCAGACAGATTAAGTGCTTAATATGCAGCTTGAGTTACATTGCACTGTTTCATTTCCCAAGCAGGACAATTTAATCTCTAAACGTTGTTCTCACCTAAAATGAGCATTGCTTGAATGTGATTCTTAAATAGACACCCAAAATGAGCTTTCCATGATAAAATAGAAAATAAATCCTATATAAGGCAAAAAAAATAAAATCCACCAGAGCAGTGAAAGACTTTTGAACCAGGTGTTTGAATACCCCTGTGCAAAAACAGGCCTTGCCTCCTCCATGCCATCAGGCAAACTGGTCATAAGCCGCTTCCCAAACCACCAGCGAATAGGCCTATTCTTCCTGACAAAGTTTCCTCACGAAGAGTAAAGCCACAGACAATTCCACCTAGATGCACTCAAGCATGGAAAGATGTGCCTAACGTGGTTTGTTAATGATGAGGTGACCAGGCAGAGTTGGCAGAGGGGGAGAAAAAGAGGTTTCAATGGAATAAACCAAGTCTTTAAAAGCACACAGGGGCAGGATGCCACTGAAGGTTCAGTAGCTACACATCCTTGAAAATTTATCTCCCTCCTTCCTATCACTTCCCTTCTTTTTGTTCTATTTTTTTTCCTTTCAACACAATGCTTATAAAAGAAATAAATTTACTAAGTCCTGATGTGTTGTTTTCTACAAAGCAAAACTTTGGGCAAACTAAAATGTTTTATAGCTTCCTAAAAGCAAAATCATCTTTATAATGAAGGATTTCCCTGACGTTGAACAAACAAATAGGAAAAGAAAGCCTGCAGGGAAGGGTTTATTTATAATAACTCTTCCCTTGATTTTTAAAAATAGAGGACAAAAAGTGTGGCTCATTCTTCCTCTAATTTGATGCCAACCATCTGAGCTAACAATATTGCAGGTATTATTGTTCCAGTCACAGCAATTTTTTGGATACTGGAACAAAGTGGTGAAAAAATCTCCAGCATGTTGCATGCCATGGCCCTACCTTACTCTAACCAGGATATGCCTAGAGGCAAAGAGAAGCACAGTCTGTAGTGCAGGGCTGAGAGACTCAGCTTTAGACCTGATACAATTTGTGACATTCATTTTCTTTAGATGGAGAAAATTCTTAACCACAGCGATAGGGTCTAACTCCATTTTCAGGCCCTTAACAAAGATAGACTGTGAAAGCGAATAGTTGTATTACTGTTATTTTTCACAGAGCGCCTTCTCTACAAATCCTGCTTCCTGGAAGAGTTTTCCTGAATACTTTCATCTCCTGTTTTCTCTGTTTTTAAGGCTGATCTTAAAACATATCTTTTCTCCTTTGCATGTGCTCTTTCTATCCTTTCTCCAATTATCCATTATTTAACTTTGTTAAATGCATTTAAGCTTTGTTAAATATGTTTGTGTTATTTCATACAATCTCAGAATAGTTGTGGAAGGGATGCCTGGGGACCACCTAGTCCAACACCCTTCCTCAAAGCAGAGTCAACTAGGGCAGGTTGCTCAGGGCTTTGGACAGAGATTTTCTTAGCTCCCCCCTGGCTTTCTGTCCCTGGAACAGACATATTGCTTACTCAGCGGTAAGCAACTAAAATTCCCAGTTTCCTGCACTTGCATTTTGTCTACCTTTTTGCAAATGGTGCTTTGTTACTCATCTCCATGCCAGTGTTTCATATGTTCTAGCTAAACAAAGGGACATTCAATCTTTCCTTCCTAAAAAGAAGCAGACAATATAACTAATGGCTTCAAAGACAAGCTTCCTGGGAGCCACCCATCTCTGGTATTGATTATGAAATAATGTACATTCATGCATGCTCGCGGAATATGTGAGAATGCTCAACCTTCATAAAAGAATCAACAACTATGCTCTTCAGATACAAAGCCCATATATTTTTTTTGACAGCATAGATAAAGAAAAAATAACAAATATACAATACTGCTTCAAAATAACACAGTGATGTGCTCAACGTTTATATTGAATAGTGTCTTAGTGAAGTGCAATTTATATCAGTTGGGAACCAGCCCCCTATTCTTTAAGTGCATCATGTACATTTCAGTCTAGGAAAAATATAAAAGAAACTGTCCACACTGGGGAGATTATAGTAAAGAAAGAATAGATTTAAATAAAAGAAAACTTATTGTGAACCAGAGAAGAAAAGTCACTTTTTAAGAAGAATTTTAGTGAGAAGAAGATGGCAACTTGATTGCCACATATGGGAAAAAGCTCCACAGGTAAGTGTATGGAATAGAGCAGGAGTGACGTATCAAGGCTGGTGCACTGGTCCAGGAAGAAAATACTGCAAGAATCATGATGTGACAGCTTTCTTTGCTCTCAAGGTAGGCACAGAAAATTAGAAGTCAGTCCTGCAATAATTGTGAATTACCCTGAATATAACATATTATTAAGTCCCATTCACTGATCAAAAATAAATGAATGGTGAGTCATTGAAGAGACCAGAAGCTTATATGGCTTCTGCACAAGATCATAAAGTCACCGTTGGACAAAAGCGAGGGCCATTACAATCCCAAAACTAAATAAATCACTAAGATTATTTTATAAAAAAATTTACATCATTCATGGAATAACAAAAAAGGCTGAATCCTGAAAAAATGTTGTCGACAGCAGATAGTTGCATGAAGTGGGCTGATTCTGTTTGGATCTCTAATGACTTGTAAAGAACGGTTCTAGGAAGACTGACTGTATTTTCTGACAGGTTTTACTACAACTATCCTCAGTTAGGCTTTGACTGGTCATGTTTATAGAAACTAACCTGACACAGCTGTAGGCAAAAATTTCTGAGATGAACCTGTGCTTCACATTGTGGGAGGAATATGTTAAGAGGCAGGAGATATTTAGGCAACTAATGATGGAAAGTTTCCAGCATAAGAGCAGCCAAGAAGCTTCTGTAAATAACTCCCAGTTTTGAACATAAGGCATTTCTGCTGGAGACTCCTTGAGTCTGGATCTCATGCTTCACTTGACCATGTGCCAGAGCTTGCAATGACTGGAGTTTCAGGGCACCTATCAGGCCCATCTGTTTGCTTAGCCTTTTGCCTGGAGTAGGTTGGGATACAAGCAGCGTGCCATTCAAAGTTTTGGAGTTTCAGTCTTTGACACTGTCTTGGGTTGTTTAGGAAATTCTACAGAATAGTTTTATTTTGCTAAAAACTGACTCCATTATTTGCAGATCCTGACGTTGAGATAGTTGGCAAATTTGGAAATTGCTACCTATTCCTGTAAATAAAATGCAAATGGATAGATGGTATCAATGTATTTATTTAAAATTTAATGTGTACTTGATGCAGACACTCAGATCACAGGAAGGTTGCTTGCCTTAGAATCTCATAGTGGAGAGAAAAGAAGGTAGTGTGTACGAGTGTTTTTTCATTTGGTACTGGAAGTTCCCAGAAACAGGGCTGTGAATTGAACACACACGCACACACAAAGGCATGCACACATGCACATAACTACCCCCATAAACATCAGGGTAAAATAATCCTTCTCTAACCAACTTCTTTAAAAAACAAACTCTCCACCAGTCACTCAAATTTCTACCAGGTCCAAACACTGGTGAAGTAAATTGCCAAATTACAACACTCGGCACCACAGCAACCAGATTTTACAAGGGCTGCACATCCAAACAAATGCCCCTGAGCAACCCATTCATCTAACAGCTGGAAAGGTGACACTTGACATTTGGAAACTTTCCTGTGAAGATTGCTGTAAGGCTTTCCCATTAGCTTCCTGGTGAGACTGTAAGGTCGAATAAGCTGCCTTGAAACCTGCAAAGGGTAACGGAAATGCTCTAATATCACAAGCCTGCTCGATGTAAAATTCTAATTCTCAACCCATGACTATTCAGATTTCTTCCATGACTATTCAATACATTCCAGAGGGGAAACAGCCCCAAACCTTGAGGAGGAAGCAACACGATAAAGGAGGGGTTTTAAGTGATGCATGTGTTTCTAGAGGTTAAAAAAGAAGGAGACAAAAGGGAGGAGATACCCCCTTCTCCCCCTATTACAGTTACCCAAACTCACTGTGCACTGAGAAACTAAGTAAGCAGGTCAGGGATTAAAGATGTTTCACACTCAGCATTTTCTTTGGGTCTAAGAAGGAAGGACACAAACTGCTTTAGAAGAAGTGAGAAAAAATATGCACAGATACTAACAACAAGCTTTCGGTTGAAGTATTTTTAGGAAGCGAAATCAGACCCCAACAGCATGAAATTGCACAAACATGCAATCAGAGAGGCTTTGAGCAGATGGATGGGGGAGAAAGACATCAAGCTGTTACAGTCCCAACTTCAGTTGTTCACATCTCTTTTTGTGGGAGAATGAATCATGTATCGTGTTTGTAAAAAGTTCCTTACACTACGAACACACTCTTTGTCAGCTGGTTCTCCACGCACACGCTATGTCTCCTGTCTCTGCAGATTCCTTTGCAGCTTCTCTACACTTCCTTTTACTAAAAAAATTAGGGCACAGGTGTTCAGTCAGCAACATGCAAGGAGTTACCAGGTTTTTCAAGTCTGTACCCCTTCAACTCACGTTTCTCTGGTAAATCTCCTTTGCATTATTTTCCTCTGTGCATTCTTGTGCCTGATTTATCAGTCTCATCAGAGCAAACTTTGGTTCCAGAGTAGATAATCTGAGTGTTCTGTAAACTGTTGGTACACTTGCACTCTAAAAATACTGAAAATGTCTTCCCCATGTAACAACATTGGCAGTATTTAATTTTTACTTTATGCACTATTGAGAGATTTTACTTTTTAACATTGATGGGCTTGCGTCTTTTTCCCAATTACCCAATTAGGACTTCCACTCGCACTGTGTATTGTGCAGGAGGGTTTGATATCCTTGAGTGGAACCCAGAGCTGGGGCCAAGAAAATGTTGCTTGGGTGTTAGTGTTAAGATAATGTAAGAAAGCTGGGTTCCGCTACTCAGACTCAAGTATGTGATCCAAGTTGAATGAACCTTTAATTTTTACATCACCAGAAAATCTAGGTATTAGTTCCTCAAAACTTGTATTTTTAATCTAAACCACAATGAACTTACTTCAACAATCACAACAGAAGTATCTAAAAACAGATAGAAATGGGAAAGAGAAAAATACTTTTAAAATCACCTGTATGTATCTGTGCATGTACCAGGAAGCTTGTTTTCCATCATTTACTGATTCCACTGTAGTGTTAGCAAGACCACCAATGTCACCCCCGGCAAAAACCCAGGGTTCACTTGTTTGCATAGTTTCTGGATCTACTTCAGGAAGACCCCATCGGTTAAACTTGATAGGTGCCATGGCGCCTCTGACTGTAATTAAAATGAACAAGTATGTTAGTAAAAGAAAGAAAATAATGTTGCTAAAATCTGTCAAATATACACTGAAAACAATTAGAACAACAGTTCCAAGTCCTAGTTCTTTCACTTAAATGAAATTTACAGTAGAAATGAAAAGCCCTTTTGTATACATGAGCATTTGTGCTGAGCTAGTGGAGGTATGTAATTACTAACAGACAGAAGAAGAACATGCACTACATAGAACAGCAGTTCGGTTGCATCAGAAGAGTAACCAGTTCCCGTGCGCCTGCAAAGCCAGACCAGCGTACAAGATAAATGCACACAAGCATCACAATAAATGACTGACACAAGCTCAAGAAATAATTGGTGTTAATGCTCTTCTGGTCCCTCCCTGAGAACACACTGCATATCCCAGAAGCTGGGATCCACAAAGTCATTCTCACAGGCTTTATTCATCTCCCAGGGAAAAAGTCTAGCAATTCTGAAAACCCTACTAATGAACAATATTAAAAAGGAAAAATAAATTTTCTCCCTTTCCCTCCACCTTTATCCTGCACTTACCATATCAACATGCTTTTCTCCTGAATAACCTACCATATGCTCTCTTTTGCAACTTAATATGCAGCATATGATTTTTGAGGTTTAAAAGTAAAAAAGGATGTTGCTGATATAATTTGTAGAAATTCATTTACATCTCCAGAGTTTACTTCCCACATTTATTAACCCTCACAACAGAAATTACACTCTGCTCCTTTTTGACAGGTCATTACTAAACTTGACTGAAAATTTTCAGATGGAACACTTTCCAGCCAGGAAATGTTGTGCTATCAAAGCTTTGGCTTTGACAAAGTGTGTGGGTTTTAAAGAAATCTAATTCTGAAAAAGATATATTTCAACAAAATCAAAATCATCCTGACTTAATATTTAAACTCAAAGCATCCTGAAAGTAAGGCTCACTTCAAAATTTGTTCCTATGTTAAGAATAAAACCATAAAAATTCTATAAAAACACAATCAAAATGAAATGCTTACATAAAGACAATATCTTTTGTATCATTTTGACTGCAATTTCTCATGGCTTTTTAGAGTATACATTAAGATCTCTTAATTTTTTTCATGTTAGTAAACAGCATATATAGGCGTTCTGCACATGAATTATTACTGTCCTTAAAAATCATGTAGATGTGAAAATTAAAAAAAATTATACTGCATTGCATTATACAAATGGCATTAAATACATATACTCAGAAAAAATCTTGTTCTATATTAACATGATTTTTATTATGCATTATTAAATTATTTTATTGTAATTGCAAACACACTTCAAAGTAGCTTCGTGAAGACAATCACTTTTTCAATAAATATTTTTAGCAAATGTTGATGGCATATATCAAAATGAGTGAGTTTTACATAGCTTTGTCTACAGGAACTGAAGATTCTTCAATAAAATGCAGCTTAAAATTGCAGTGTCCCTCAGGGACATACCACTAGCAGATGCAGATTGCCAAGGTCAATTAAACTGATGTAGTTGTGCTGTCATATATGTAAAAGAGAAAGCTGCCAGTTTAAGACAAGAATATTTCTCCAATACAATGGCAAAGTCACAGTATTGCCCCAGCGCATGCCTGAGTATACAGCAAGCTTCAAACGCATCTTCTGTGCACATCGTTGTGATGGAATTTTCTTCCCAGGCTCTGTATCTCCCTTCACATCCAAATCACATATTAGAAATGTATTTCAAAGGGGGGGCTGTATGTAATCTGAAGCAAAAATAATAAAATAGGAAGCAAGGCATAAACATCGTCACTTGCTTGTCCCACCTACGCTCTCTTCCTCACCCTTAGCATACACAAATATCCAGCGGACACAAATCCAAAGTATTTTTTTGCAACTGGTTCAGAAGCCAGAATCACAGAAGAGAGTTTTAAGCTGAAGCACTGTAGCAGGTTTTCAGACCAGAAATATTTAATCTATCTTCAAGACCTATTCCTTGCACAGTCCCTCCCACCCTGCATAGACTTGTAGCTTAACGTGGTAAAAATAATATTAATGTAGTAACAGAATCAAAAAACTTGTGAAATTGTTTCCTTTAAAAATATTTAAATTACTGAGAGATTACACCAAATATAACCTTCAGACAGACATTTTTCAGTCTGGAAAATGAGGGGTTTGGATTGCTTGTTCGGGTTTTGTGTTTCTTTGGTTCTTTTTTTATTTTTTAAAAAAAGGAAAGTGTTCATAACGCCTGAGAGAAGTTTTATTAAGAATGCATCAGTAATATTTGTAAATCAATACATTAACTCTCTCTTTATGTCTCAGACTGTCTGTACATCAAGAAAGCTTTTCATCGTCTTGTATTTGTCATATATAGGATAACTTATTGCATGCAGTGGTACCATCTCAGCATGTGGTGCAGACAGCTCTTGCAAACCAAATACATACAGGCTTGTAAAGACATGTTTGGAAAAAACCCAGAGGAAAACTTGGTGCTGGAGGATTTGGTATCAGGGATTTAATAGATGGCTTTGGTTTCTTTGAGACAGAACTGAACCACAGTAAAGGTGTTAGAGGGCAACATACTATCCGAGATGTAGTTTTTCAGAGGAAATGATGTAAAACTGTAAGTTCTGACTACTTATTTCATCTGGTGGAAAAATAGGGTACTAGCTCTGTTATCCTGGATCTATTACATTTCTCAAATCTATCTTTGGATCACTTTGTGCTAATATAGCTGTCAGGACATAATTATACCAAGAGCTTTTTGAGTGCAAAGAATGCCCAACATACCTTAGCCTGAAACATCTCCCCAGGGACTGGGGATTTGTCTGCCTGACCAGTATTTTTAAAATTGGGAAAGAACATTTCCCTGGTGGCAAGGTTGACACAGTATCCAGCAGCTACTTCGTTCCGTCTTTTTTATAATCTCCAAGATTTAGCTTCTTAAGTGAAAACAAGGGTATGATTTGAAAGCATCCTATATAAGAGTTCCTAATGTCTTCACAATTTGGATCTGGTACCTGGGGCAACTGTGAGGCTGAAGGGACCACCTCCTAGACCACCTGCAGAAAGAAGGGCAGAACTTTGGTCTTTACAAAGGGAAGTCCCTTCTCTCCCGCTGCAAGGGGTGAGAGAGAGTCTAAGAGCCAAACCCGATCTTGAAAGGAGGTGACCCTAACTATGGGTTTTCTGAATTGCTGTTTTGACGCTGAACAATAAGCAAACTAGACACCTAATTTTTGTGGGTGCATGATTTGGTAAAGGGGTAAAAAAAAAAAAGAGTATCTTTGAAATCTCTGCACCCTCCCACCCTTTAAATTTCAAAACTAACATAGCTTTTCTCTTAAAAAATACAATCCTGTGGCTGTGCTGCCTTCTCCTCCGTATCCTGGTGAGTTATTATATATAATTTGAAAAGATCCTTCTGGATGAAAGACAACATACAATTGAATTATTCCGATGCTATCAAGTGATGCTAACACAAATAACACCAAACAAAAGGACAGTTCTGAATATATACTCCAAATTTGCTACATTCACAGAGCAAACAAACACAAATGGAAAAGCAGCAGCAAATTATAGCACTTGCAAAAACAATATTAAAATATAAGTGAATACAGAAAAAATATTTTAATTAACAAAACAAATCAAATGGAAAAGATTCCTCAAATAAAGCTTTAAAAGTGAGTCTGTGTGTGTTTGACTGCCATGACTAATTATGTATCCATGTAATGTGTGTTCAATTTGGGCTTATTTAAATAGCAGAAATGCTCATTAGCTGCAGTATATCTGTGAAGCTTCAATAAACAGTTTAATGGTTTTTATGTTTAACCAATTTCATAAGTTCCTGTAATTTTCGCTTTAGTGGCTCATTAATGTTATTTTTGATATCCATCTTACAGACTTTCTTTACAGTGAACAGTAGCATTACTTCAGAAAAATACAAACATACAGTAATTTTCTTAATCTCAAATATAAAACTCTAGCTGTCACATGCACCAACAGACTGTTTAACTGCTGACACTGCCCAGTCTAAATGCCCAGCAAATAAAGAAAGGTACAACCATGCTTCCCACAGTCTGCCCCACTGGTGTACTGAGCCTGGATTAAGAAATGGTTTGGCTAGATAAAGCTGGGTCCAGGTATGCTAGAAGAGGCTCCTGTGGCAAGATGACTACTGACATTGTTTTCTGCCTGTCACCAGCAAGCAAATGTGTACAGATGCCTATCAGATGAAAGAGCAGAATTCCTGCTCTAAGTTAACAGGGCTTCAGAAGTCATCATGAAGCCACTTTGGGATATTGGAAATTGGTCATCATTTCAGGTTGTGAGACTGCTGCACTCAAACTCATTCACTAAACCTACTTGTGGAAAATAATCCTATTCCAAATGACTCAGCAGTAAAACTGCCGATTTAATTAGAAATGTTTTGAATCTACATACATTTCACCTGTATATAATTTTTTTTTTAAAAGTCTTGTGACTAAAAGTCTACTCTGTGGGTGAGAGGCAGATGCTGTGCTACTAGGAAGACACCAGGTCACTCCCATGGGCATTCTCAGCTGGGGCATCACAGCCTCCTCTCCTCCTCCCTCCCAGTCTTTCATTAGATAGTCAAGGCTTTATTGCTTTGAGGCTGAAGTTACCTAGTTGTCTGACCAGACTGTATGAAGAAACTCAATGGTCTCTGCAGGTTCGCTGGCTTCTATACCATTTGAAGTTCTGTATTTGTACAAAGGAAAACTAAAATTTTTTCACTTACGAGCTCAGAGCTTTGCAACCTTTTTCCCTTCTTCCCTAGGAAATACTTCTCAATCTATAGAAATAAATATTAAAGAGGAGAGGGTTAAATAATAAAACTGTAAACTACTTGGGCAAATTTATCTTTGCTGTATGTTGAACAATACTGGGGGGCCGTAGTTATACTCTAGTAAGCTTTCTGGGGTTTGTGCTGCAGTGTCCAAGAAAAATGACAGTCATACTGAAAGTAAAAGCAAAATATCTGAAAGTTCATAGAATTATAGAACAGTTTGGCTTGGAAGTGACCTGAAAGATCATCAAGTTCCAACCCC